>NW_003804572.1:1552707-1618047 GCF_000255335.2 Galendromus occidentalis
CCCTAGCTGCTGATTGAATTCAAGCTGCTTCTGGAGCTCTTTTCTGGGCCTCGAGATCTTTGACTCGCTGTTCGAACTCAGGATCGTCGTTATGTCTTCCCTGCAGATGGAATAAGCATTTCAATGCCCGTACTATCTCGTTGAGATCAGCTGAATCAATCCCACACGTGTGGAGCAGACAGTGATCCTCACCTCCTCGAACCCTTCCGACTGACAGTGCCGTAACCATTATCGTCTTCGTCTCTTTCTTGATCGCTATTCGCACTGATATCGCTTGACGTTCGTTTATGATGATGGACTCGAAGCGTGTTCGACGGACTCGATCCAGGATCGCCGTATATTTTCGATACGATTTGATCCCTCTCCTCGTGCAGTCTGCAGATTGAAAATCGGTTTTTCTTCGGAGACTCCAATAAGGATTGGTGGGTAATTGCCTCGAGCGATGCCGGTTTTATGTCTTAGAGTGAAAAACATCTCACCGTTGATAGTCCGTTCTGAGCTCTTCCAGCTCCTTGACCAGGAGTCTCTTTTCGCTTGCGAACTTGTTCTCGATCGTGGCCGAATTGAGCATCGGATCAGAGACCAGGGCGGCAACGAAAGATTCTTTGGCCGCGGACGATTCTTTCGTGATTAATTTCAGCGACTGGATCTCGCTCTCCATTGCCTGAGAAAAACAGCAAGACGCTCGGGATGATACTCTGGGACATATGGGTTTCGTTATGGAGCAAAAGCTCAGGTCTGCAGAGCGCCAACTAGAGTTCGGAAGCCCGAGAACGCCCAACTCTCACCGGAAAACTCACCTGAATTTTGTCGTTCGCGTCCATTTCCCCTTTCCTCGACCCTTCTAAAGCTTCGTTAAGTGCATTGATTCGCTCCTCGTACTCCTTATTCCTGTCGTTGGCTACTCTAAGCAGCTCCTCGAGTGTTCGAACCTTCTCTTTCATCTGAGTTTCGATGACCATGACTTTGTTCTGGGCTTCGTTCCTGGCTCTCGTGAGATCTATCATTTCTTGTTTTTGGCTTATAATCTTGTTCTCGAGTCCTTTGTACTGCGTTTTCCAGTGTTCTGCCTTCTTTTCTTCTTCCTTCATGCGTTTCCGGAGTTTCTTGGCCAAAAACCTCCGGACTGCCGACTGACACAAAATAATCTTGCGCATAGTTCTGGCATAGCGTCTCCGTTCGAGGAAGCCCCGCGCGAATTTCTGAATGACGACGGCGGCTTTGTTTTGCCGCAATGCCAGATAGCGCTGCCGAGCCAAGTATCCTCGGGCGAAACACTGGAGTCGAAGAGACAGTTGCCTCATCTTTTGGTACTTGCGACGTGCAACGAATCCTCTTACAGCCTTCTGAATTTTGATGGCCGCAGCGGTTTCTCGAAGATGTCTGGCCTTCCGCCGCGCGAGGAGGCCTCTCCCGTATCGTTGAATTCCCCGCAAAGCGTTAATTTTCCGCAAGTATCGCCTGCGGTACACGAATCCCTTGACGACCTTCTGGATGGTTATGGCAGCTCGGTTGAGTTTGTCGCCTCGGAGCTTCTCCATGTAGGCGACTTGGCCCGCTCGGAAGAATATTTTCGTTTTTCCGAATTGGAATTTGTCCGGATCCTTCAGCAGGAGATCGAGTATATAGGCACAGTTCTGTTTCTGGTCATCTTTTTTCAGCATCTTCGATGAGGCGAGCATTCGGTACCTAGACGGAGAGACAAAATACGTAGGGAAGAGGGAATTTTCGCGCTGTGCAAGCCTGCTTCAGGACTTAGGAGATAAAATGCTCGGGTACCTTTGCATAAACTCGGCATAGGTCCATCTTGAAGGGAATCCTGCCGCACTGATGCGAACCGTCTCAAGAACTCCGCAAGCTCTCAATTGCTGAGTTGCTCGATGAGGATTGAAGACGAACGCGGCCTTGTCATCGTTCGGCTTGATGCACCGCACGTAGTGGGGTGTGGTTGCGTTGAGAGTTTCCATCAGCAGATTCAGCGATTGCCGGAATTGCGAACCGACCGTCATTTTGTTCTGCTTTTGGCTCCCTGGAAGAAGATTTCGGTTTTGATTTGCGCCGATGTCCCGCTGTACCTCATCGTCTCCTCGCGGATACTCTGACAGTCCGACCCGCTTTTCAAATGGGGTAATCTGCGTAATCTTGGGGTCGTCGATGACGTATTCCGTCACGAGGAAGAGGGGCGGAACGCATTGACACATCCTGTTCGAAACTCATCAGGCCTTAGGTTTCCCCCGCGGCAAGAATATAAAATTCCTGTCACTAGGAGGGGTTGGCTTTTCATATCTCAAATCTTCCTAGAATCTCAGAATTTTTCAGCCCTTATCTAGTCTGAGCTCTCCACCTCTGGACGGAGTCTCATCTTCGTCAGACAAGAGAACTTTTGACCTGACGCAAATACCGAACTACGTCGATGAGGGGCACAAACTGTTTATTCTTCCATCTGTAGTTGCCTTCTCGCGGGAGGTCAGCACAAGACTCCTGTCACGATGATTTGTTTTCGTGTTTGTGTGGCTGAACCCGAGAAGATTCCATTATGAAAGAGAAAACCGTTTCCTTCCGTTTCTATGTCACAACGCGGCTTCGTGGTCTGATTTCCCTCTCTGATTCCGGAATATGTCCTTGATGATCCGATGAGTATTAAATAATGACATAGATTCTGATTGTGTGAGGTTGCCTAACAGTTCGGAGCAAGGGAACAATAAAATAAATCTACCAGAAGCCCAACGATGCAATATACAATTTTCGATGCCATCTCTGAGTGAGAATCGAGACGTCGACTCATTGTTAGCTCTTCTGTTTCTCCTGAGCTCTTCTGAGAATGGAAAGTCATGAAGCTTGGTGCAGGCCTGCCAGGATCATAAAGAAACCGGGATGGAGAGTCGATCGGCGCTTGACAAAAATACTTGCAAGCTGCATCAA
Organism: Galendromus occidentalis; assembly: GCF_000255335.2. NCBI lineage: Eukaryota > Metazoa > Arthropoda > Arachnida > Mesostigmata > Phytoseiidae > Galendromus > Galendromus occidentalis. Next base: position 1,555,630 of record NW_003804572.1, read on the forward strand.
GACTTCGGTTGAATAAGCATCAATACAGATGGCGGCTTTCGGGACACGAGAATCGAGGGAGGTAATTTCGGCAGCAACCAGTCTAACCTAGAGCTCTGCTCCCGAACGGGGTTCTTCCACAGGAGCTAAAATTATCTGCCATTTGTGCGAAGCCACACTCCGCAGAGTATCCCCAGCAAAGTGATCGAGTGGAGGTTATGATCCGCTGCCGGTGGAGACCCAGCCGCAGTTCAAAGAAACTCATTGATTCATTGTTAGTGCTATAACTCAGTCGAATGAATATGTTGCGGATCGAGCGGACGGAGGCATTTCCTGGACGCTCGCGGTTCCTTGTATCTATCAACAAAAGAAGCGTCTCGCTCCACAGATTCCATCGGAACCGGGCGCGGGGACAGAATTCGCCCTCAGTGGTGGCCGTGGTGGCGACGAGGCTCTTCGGACGCTCGGTCGCTCTTCGCTTTCGTGAACAACTCACCATGACGTTTTGTCTTCGGCCGCTTCAGGAGTCTCGGATCGCTTTTCCCATGAAGTCGCACTTCCGAACATGGACAGGCGAGATATGGCGATTTTTCACGCCAGAACCATCTTACGATTTCGATCAACGAAAAGGGGAACAATAACTGGAGACGGCACGAGTTGGAACCGCAAAAAATCTACGCTGCATCTGGGGCCGCAAACCGGTACCGTTGAAAGCATCACCCGCGACATCACCCAGGGAAAGGCAGTGTCTGCTGATCTGGTGGTAAGGCCAATTAAAGAAAACTGCCTGGCTGACCACCTGAACTTTCCCTGGAGTTCCTTCTTCTCACCCTCGGACGCCATCGCTATTCTGAACTCTCAATGAATATTCGATACAACGTGCCGCAGCTTGGTTTCATTCAGAGTCTCCATTTAAATTCGGAGGATTAGAGAATAAAAACCGCGATTGATAAAGTCGAAATTAGCGAAAGAGCGAATGACCGGCCAACCAACCAGCCGGACTTGAGTGTCTTGCAGAAGACTTCTAGTGACACAGATTTGTACGGATTGGGTCACAGCCGCGGCCGGAAGGGGCCAAGCTACGTCTGACCAGCCACATCTTCTGAACGTTGATAATGCCTGAGCTTGCGAGAAATGAGGGACGACCGCTACTGGTGACGGCGCGGATTGTTTCGAAAAATGTCTCGGATGTTCCGCTCTCTCTTTGTCGGTGATAGCCTCCGGAATTCAAACCTCTGTTCACGCTTCGTCAGAGTTTTTTATCAAGTCCGGAGCTTAAACCTCTGATCTTCCGGAATCGGAGGTGCAATTGAGACGGGTCACGGCAGGAGCCTGATTGTGAATCCTCGGAATGGAAACGAAAACCGTTCGCGAAAGGTCCACGGACTACAGATTGAGCCGCTTCGGATGGTGTAAGAATGTTTCGAGACGAGGTGACGAGTGACCTGGATGAGGGAACGTGACTTTCTGTCCATAAGCCACAAGGGCATCAACCGTGAGACGGCAATCGAGATTATTACGAGAAAACCCGGTTCAGTGATGTAGTAGTCGAGAATTACCCGAAAACTGAACCTGGACCGCGTAAGAGCCAAGCAATGGATGATTGAAGCTCTATTTCCCCTGCTCATGGTATCTCTGTCTGATTTTCTGTCAAGATCTAATCGAAACCTTGAATGCGGTCAAAGTAACGCTCAGCCCACCTTTCGTGGTGTCAAACGACGGACACGTAGACCGCTGTTTGGGTGTTGTCGGTCTTAACATCTACGGAACGTAGCTACCAGAAAAAAAAAAAACGATCGAGAGAGGAATCTGAACAATTGCAAATATTGGTGTGATCCCGCGAGCCGTTCTCATGATGCTTGACGGCGGAAGAAGAGCCCTGTACAGATCCACGAAGATGAAGCATAATCACTCTTCTCATCGAGAGGCAATCATTGGCAACCGAGATAACCCCGATTTTCCATTCTCCGGAAAATTCGGCTCGAGAGATTCACTTTCTGGGTCTACGGTTCTAATATTTATCGTGAGAACTCACCAGTCGATGGATGCTGCGAGGAGGATTTCGGAGCGACTGGCTTCTTGAACAAAGCTGCCGCGAACGGTAACCTAGCTGAAGCCAGCATTTCCAGTTGATCCTCCAAAATGGTGTCCATGTTCTTCTCTTTGAAGCCATGGCAATCGTAATCCACCTCTCCGGCGAAATGGCCCACGATGAACTTCTCCTGGGAGAATTTCGGCTTCTTGAAATGATCCGATTCCTTGCACTGCGTGTAAAGTTTTTGACACCACTGCTCGTCGGAGCCCTTGGGCAAGCGGCACTCCTCATCGAGTAAATCCAAGATCCCGAGTTTGGACTCAATCAAATTTATGCATGGCTGGTTATCATAGAAATCGATGTAGCTCCACGTGATGGCTTCCCGGGCGTACTCCTCTTGCTCCAGCTTGAAGACGTGCTGATTGAATTGTTGCTGAAGTTTTTCGTTCGCGTAATTTATGCAGAACTGCTCGAATGAATTCCGCTGGAATGTCTCGAATCCATATATATCGAGGACCCCGATGAAGTGCTTTCGTTTCTCTCTACCACCGAGCGCCTTGTTGACGGATTCTACAATCCAATCGAAGAGTATTGCGTACATGTGCTTCGCCAGCGCATCCCGAGAGGTTGAAGCTTCCTGTGGTTTCTGATGCTTGGTGACAAGTTCCCGACCGATCTGAACACGGATCACACACAACGCTTGTTTGACTTTTTCTTTCTCGATCTGCAACAGGTCGCAGAAAGCGCCGAAATTCTCCTGATCGAAATCTATCCGGGATCCACCGTCCCCTTTCACAAAACAAATATTCCCCAGATGGAGAACACTGGCGATCACTTTGAACATCGAGGATTGGTCGTCCTTGCTAAACTGTAACGTGCTGAGCGACTCGGTGAACGATTTGAACAATGCGAGATCATCGACATCCCTGATAGTCGGACACTGGCCTTGGTTTATGTAGCGGAAGTCGTTGCAGTTTTTCAGTCTGAGATGCTTCAACTCGGGTATCGCCGAACCTGCGGCACACAGCTGATAGAAAATGTGGTAATTTCGTTCATCGTCAGCTTGGAAAACGACCCGAGATTTTTCCAGGAGATAGGTTCGCATGTGGGCTCCGACGATCATGTGCTTCTCGTTGAAGTCGATCTGAATGTATTTTCCGAACCGGGACGAGTTGTCGTTCCTCGTAGTTTTGGCATTCCCTATGGCTTCCATAATTGGATTTGAGGCTATGACCTTGGCCTCGATTCGAGATTCGGAAGATTCGCCTCCGACGGTGGCGAAAAACCTCATGGCATACTTGGCCGAAACCGTCTTGCCGGCCCCAGATTCTCCGGATACGATGATCGACTGGTTGCGGCCTTCCCGTTCCATTTTCGTGTACGCTTCTTCGGAAATAGCGTAAATGTGCGGATCGAGGTCCCCCATACTGGCGCCCCGATACGCCCATACCGCCGTTTCGTTGTAAATGTCAAGCGACTCATAGGGATTGATGGCAACCAACACAATTCCACAGTAGGTATAGATAATGTTCTTATCGCAGAACCGGACTTGTAAATTGTGGAGCACAGCTGGTTCATGAAGGTACGACAACGCAGTGAGATCATTGCTGCCCACAAGGATGTCAGGATTTCGAATAAACGGTAGATCTTCCACATCTTTGATCGGAAGTAGCTGCGTCGTTCCGTCCTCGAACTCGAGCTCGAGCCGGTTTTCATCCCAGTCGCTTGTCAGCTGGGCTGATCTCCAGATGAGCTCTCTGTCGGCTGTCCATACTCGGCAGCCCTTCGTGTAGAGCTCTTTCGATGTCATTTTGGTTCATACCATCTGAGCGGGTTGAGGGAAATGGTACCTGACAGGGGTGAGGAGCTGGAGTCTCGAAAGGGAAAACAGAACTCCAGATCGGAGTTTGGCGCTTTGAGGTGTTCCTTTGCCGCCACTGCTCTTGACTTCTGGTGTGGAGAGCGCCACTCACAATTCACTGGCCACGGATCGCGGTGCCTTCTCTCTTTTACCTTCGAGACACTCGCACAGCACATTTATCTGACGTCACTCGAAATAGAGGCGGGCGCGCTGTTCCACAACAAAAATCAATGCGATGACGAAGTTCGCCATGATTTTGTGATGAAGAAGCACGTTGCTTCCATGAACGAGAACGATTGTGGGGCCGGCTCTACACGTACAGCTGGCCCTGTGATTCATCCCACACACTCTGACACATTCGGTCGTGGTGGTACTGCTGCTGGTGGCGGTGATGGTAACTGGTAACCTTTGCTCCCCGTTGTGTTTTGTACCGGTGGCGCCATCTGACGCGGCTGATCGAAAAGCGTGAGGAGCCGCCAACTTCGATCGGAGGGGAATTCCATGGGGCGGTGAACATGATTTCCTCTCGAACGGCGCTGTACGGGGTGACGAGCTGCCGCCCGAACACTTCGGAGGGATATTTTCGACCCTCTCGAATCGACGGCTGAAATCGAAAATTGCAAAGACCCCCGGAAAGTGGATAGCAATCTCGAATTTTCACACGATTCGAATGATTAGGATCAGGAGTTGGGAGGACCGGACTTCTTGTTTGGGGTCTTCTACGCGTCTTTTCCTGGCGCCCTCCTGTTCGCGGATTATGAAGAATTCCACCGCTGCGGTGTTTCCTAATATTGCGTATCGGAGTCGAGGACATTCGAATAAACGACGCGACACGCCGACGTTCTCGTGCGTCGGCGTGAGGGGCTGCCGAATTCCCGCCGATTTTATAGTTACCTCTCCTGATCTCATCGAGTCCGGCAGATCGCGAGCGCGTTATGTATTACTCAGGGTCAGGGCACTTTGAGGAACTCGCACCATTTCACCGCGCCATCTAACGCCGTGCGCAAGTCCCTCGCCGGAACCGCGTAACCTCGGGATATGTCTAGAATCATTCCGAGTATCTGTCGATGGGTTCGGCAGCTGAAAAGCTTCTGGACCTAGGCCAGTGGCGTAGCTAGGCTGGATGGCATCCGGGGCGAAACTCGTCCGTTCCCGGCGTTTCATTCCCGATCGGCGCTCCTCGTTAGAAACTTCAACGTCGGGGAGCGCCGTTTAGGGGACGCCGAGCGCGGACCGCTCCTCGGCACCCTCCCCGAGCTGCGCCACGACCAAGGCTCAGACATATCTTCCCCTCTGCTATAAATCGAAGCAATCATGGCAGCTGCAAGGTTTATGTATATAAACATATATTATCCCCTAAAGATCAGAAAATCTGTTCAATCATGCGTCGAGAATTTTCTTCCTCGCGGCTTCTTCCTGCTCCTTTCTCCGAGCGGCAGCCTTCTTCTTGATTGTCTCAAGAGTGTCTAAGCCACCCTCTTCGTGCATACGGGGGCCGCGGATGTTCTCCCAGTTATCGGTGTCAAGATTTTTTATCTCCTCATAAACTGCCTCTATGGTTGTTTCGGACGGATCTCTCTTCTGCAAACCTGTGAAGAATTCACGGGAGTCAAATCTCGCTACAAGGCTCTCGAGCCGTCACACTCGGTTCTATTCCCCGTGATGGATTACCAATGGAAGACGAAATGAATCGATGTATGGGTCAATCGCGCCCGAAAGGGCGCGGAAGGGATAGGCGCGGCGCTTGCCACGACGTCCGACTCACCTGCTGCTTCTAGCTCGCGAGGGTCCAACGAGGTACTCTTCCGGAACTCGTATCTCAGCTCTGCGAATTCTTTCAGGAAGAAGGAGCCTCCGATTACGAATGCTATGAACGGCAGACCCGTTTTCGCGAAGCGCGGAATCGAATCGAAAGCGCGTTTGGCTCGAGCCAAGAGTTCCATTGCCCTCGACGTGAACTCCGGAGCCTCTCGCCAACAAACAGCCTCAAGATGAGAACACATTCGTCATAGGACCAATTGATGAGCGGAAGTCATTGGAATCGCCGAACTGGAACCCGGAGTTCCAGGTGATTCCAAAGTCGTGTTCTCGATACGGTCTTCTCCGTCGCTTTAGTAATCGACGGAATACTATCAGCGTGCGGTGAACATTCGTCTGCCGCAACTCATGAGCGGAGAAGTAGTATCTGGTTTCCTTCCTCGAGTTTCCGACAATCGCTACGGCAAACGGTAGTCTCCCAAAGGTGAAGCGTTTCCACATCTGTGAGGAACACCATCTCAACTTTTGTTTCCGAAAAATTCTCGATACAGCCGGCGTATCGCGCACAGCGCGAATCACAGTAGCAGATCGTCGCTCCGGCCCATCAAAAACAAAAACTGAAAGCTCGCGAGAAATTTGGAAAATCTAAAAGGGGACTTCTACAGGTTTGAGTCGGGTGCTTCAACGACTCCAGAGCATCCGAACGATGAACGCCCTTCGGAAATCGTTGCTCTCGCTCCTGGAGGTGAGTTGGTTCCGAAAGCATCGGAATTCGGGACTCGAATTTCGTGTGGTGGACTCAGACGTGACTCCATTGTCTTCTCCAGAGTTCTAGGAACACTTTCCAATTGCCCTTGCCGATTCCTGCTCTGAACTTCGCAGCGCTTGCCGCGAATCCTGACTCACGGAGTCAACCCAGCGCAAGCTTTCTCGATGACCTGAAAGAAGGGCTTCTCAGGGCTGTTCAGACCAACCGCAGGAGTGTCCAGCGCCGGCAATGGCGCCGCATCGGGATGCCCCAATTCAATGTGAGTATCCATGGGAGCATGTGAGACAATCATGCAGCGCCTCGATGTTTTACAGTAGTTCTCCGTTATCCTCGACCACACTTGACTGCTAACGGAGCGCCGTGCCTTTCTTCCAGTCTAAACCTCGCAGGGATCTAAAAGTTTGCATCGCGTGCGGGAACCTTCACGAAGCGCACACCCTTTGTGGCCACTGTTATGCGTCAGTCAGAGCCGAAACCGAAGTCGTCAAAGAAGCGATGTCGAAAACCTATGGTCACCTCAAACCCATTGAGCACGAAGTTGTCGTAGTCTACGAGGGCGAAGCGAAGCCGAAGGATCGACCGGAAAAAATTATTGAGATCCCAAAGAAACGACCCGATTTTTTCGCCAAGAACCTTCTTGAGAAAGAAAATGTGGCCTGAATTGGAACGCGCTACCTTATCCATCCCCGAGAGGGGATGGCGACATCATGTTAGTTGAGAATGAACAGAAGTTTTTTTCTCTACAAGACGTGTCGTATTTCTGCTACTGAGTGAGCGTGACAGGAGAACGCTCGATGCAGATTGGTCCCTCGCAAGGGATCGTCCCCGAAATGTTTAGGTAAATCTATTTTTCATCGAGTGCCACCTCCTTGCACTTCTCGGAATTCGGATGATCGTTTTCACCACGTGATGACAGCGGTGCGAGCCAGTCCCGTCTCGCCGAGAATGCACGATATCTCGAATCACGGACGGGCAGGCAGACTCCCTCAGCTGTTTCGATTTCAGAAATGAAAGAAGAAATCTTCGAGCATCGTTCATTTAGGTTTATTCCGTCATTCCTCACAGATTATGATCAGGACCGACTCCATTTCAATCCACGGCCCTCTGATATTGGCAAAATCGGAGTTCAGCGAACGAATAGGGCTAACTTGCGACGTGGATTTCTATCGAAAATTCCTCGGTAGAAGCACTCATCTGCTGGGCAGAACTATTGTATTCCACCGAAACAATCAATGGCACCGCGTCGTTGTTGGCGAATGTAGGAGGACGGATCTAGTCTGGAAACATCGCTCACGGGGAAAAGCCGGAGCACGCTTCTCTGGAACTTTGGGAGGAAGGAGTCGTGACGACTCTCGAATTTTCCAGATTCGATATGATGCCAATACTCGGCCCGATATTCGTAGTCAAAAGTGTATACATAGTAAAGGGGATGGCGAATCTGCACAGCAATCGACCATCGGCGTAAGTCCTGGTCTTGGATTTGGCATTAGACGAAACACGGCACCAAGGGAAATCCTCCTCAGGAGCAATACTGCGACACGGAAAAAAGAGAGACGCGCACCACTATCATAGCACTTAGTCCAATAGCCTGCTTGCAGGTGCGAGAGATCGATGCGGAGTCCGGATTACTTCCCGTCGCCTCACTCACGGATGGTCTCGCTTTTTGTTCTGGAATCTGTTCGCTAGCAAGAACAGTTTAGGTATCTATTTTGAAAGAACTCATGACCATCCGCTGTTGTTCCATCTGCTGCTGTTGTTCCGTGGCTCGCTTAGTATAAACATTGATTGCTTTCTTCCGCCGAATCTACAGTTCCTCTATTCCTACTCTTTTGGACGTACCAGGCGTATCAGCGAGGAATGCGCAGATCGATCCGCTGAAGTCGTTTTGTGAATTTTTCTTTTGAGAGCTGATCGTGAGAAAGAGCTGATGAATCCGAAGGACTCAGGTATTGAATTCGACGGATCTTCACGGAGGAGCATTCTGTGTCGCCTATGGGAATTATGCGGGGAGCGGAGTCGTTCCGAATCGAATAAGCGTCACTGCCTCAGCAGTTTGCGCGGGATTTCTAGGGTCAACTATACACAATCTCAGATTAGGTCTATGTTCAATAATCAAATATAATAACTCGAATACTTTATATTATCGAGGAGGCATAGCTTGCACGCTTTATGGATATCTGCTCTCATCGAGTTCCGGACAGTGAATTGGTCGTTTCTGTGTTGAACGAGAGCCAAGACCCTGATTGCATATTTATTCGAGTGAAATATTCGCAGATCCTCAGTGAGATTTTTCTAGCGGTTCCGCTCGCCCCTATCACTGTGTACCTGGGTCTCGGGATTCGGCATTAATGGATACCATCTGAGACATGCGCAGGGGAAATAACACGAGAGGGATGAGGATCTGCTGGGGAACGATTGCATTTGATGGCGGCCCAGCATCGAAAAGGACCATTTTCACAGCGGAAACTCAGAAGCCCAACTCAATGAGCGACGAGTAGGAAGCCGCCGAGCATCTCTTCTTTCGGTCGTGGCTTTGAAGAGACCGATCATAGTTTTCTATCAGAGTCACTATGCCGCCGAATGCTACCTCATCAGCTGCTACGACTACGACGCATGTTGTTGCAAAGCACATTGAGTTCATGAGATAGCATCGAGCCTCCTTGTTCGCTGAAACCGCACACGTGCCTCATCTCGAACCCCTCTCGAGTCTCGACCGGATTGCTTGCTGAGCTGCGAATTGGTAACATAAAATTTCACTCGGGAGCTGTAATTTCGTCCCGTGGAGAAGAAGCTCGATTTCCCTCGCCTTGCCTACTCCACACAAATCCTGAAGGGTCAGCACTACATTTCTCCGCAATCGTCGAGATTTCTCGAATTCCTCATTTCGTATGTCGGCACGGTGGTTGTTCGCATCGGAGGTCGAGCTCCATGAAAGTTCAACGGGTACTTCGATAAATGCAAGGTTCACATACGGCACGAAACCTCACCATACTTGTTTCGATGGAAGTATCTTTGTTCGGGGATTTCGGATTTCTTCGGGGATTTGCTCGGGACTATGAGATATATTATGAATCACCGTTTCGTCTAGAAACGACGGCAAAACATGTTATTAACACAGTTGGTTTGGAAAAGAACAGCTTATCCTATTCTACTACGTAGGCGTATCATTGGGACCTCCCGGCTCGCCTGTACCTCGCAGTCGGAGGCGAGCGAAGTCCTCAAAGATGAGATCGTCCTCGGGATCTTCGAGTTGGATGAGGTCGTCTGTTGGCATCTGTAAGGCGGAGATTCTCGTTAATTGGACATTCCCCCGGTTTTCGAAATCGTCGGAAGCGGAAACCCTCGCCGTTTGAAAATCATTCTTCCTCAAGTTTGTTCTGATTTTTCTGCCAAACGATCCGTCTGGAAGAGGTCTCATGCGCGATCAAACGCCCATGAACGGGTCTTGTCTCTCGTTCGCGATAGATGAGTACAAACGAATGTACAGATCATGAAGTTGCCGAGCAAGGGCGAAAGAACGGTAAGGAAATCGGATCAATCTGAGAGCTCGGTCGTCAATTGTCGTAATTGTGACAAGTGCTCGCACCATCGAGTCTCGGCGACAAGGAATTGCTCGGAGATTCGTGTCCACGGGAGCCTCGTATGTTTTCCTCTCGGGCGGGAATCATCGTGATTTATGAATCAGCGCCCGACACCTCTCAGCTCCGGCCACGCTTTCGTCATGCTTGAACGTTGAGGAGAGAACTGCATCACATTGTTGTTCCAGTAGAAATATGCGAATAGTGCCCAGGAAGTTCGCAAAGAAAAGCACGCGGAACCCGGCCGACCCGATAAAGTCGAACTTGATCCTGGATGATACGATCGAAGCGTCTTTCCTTTCCGAGGGACAACTTACTAGAAACGGAAACCCCGGCCCCCCGAGCCATGTCCATTTCACAAGGCCCTGGTTGAGCGCACCGAGACGAAGTTCACCAGTTTATGGTCGACTGGCTCCCATCGAACTCGTTGGCTCACGCACTCGAACTCGTCGGCTCACGCACTCGAACTCGTCGGCTCACGCACCCGTATGATTCGCTCACTGACACTCCCGAAGGACAACAAAGTCTGCTCGGAATAAACGTCAACGACCTTTGCCGAGAGGGACCTGCTTCCCGACTCAGACAGCGATCCGACCCGGTCGTTGATAATACGACTGGCATGGGAATCCATGCAACGAGAGCCGGCCTCTCGAGCCCTCGGACGGGATTCAATCTCACCGGCGGAATGAGAAAAAAACAATTGAATTTCGAATAAGCTCGAATCCGTCGGGGCGCGCTCCACTCCGCTTGAAAGTTTTCGAATAAAAACAGATACAATGTACGGACGAGGACCCGAGGATCGGGTGGAGAACCTGACGCAGCATTAGCGTCAGGTCGGGCTTAGAACCCAATCTGAACGATCCCTAGAGTCTTCAATCGTCTGCATTGCGATGGCTAGCTTGATCGATGATAATCACTGACTGGAAAATCTTCGGAACCTAAAGAATTCCGTCTCGGAGGCACGAACTTGGATGCGATCCACGAAAAGCGATTCGCGCAAGAGAGAGGCTTCTCTAGATAACGGTGCGCAAGTCGTCACCGACCAAGTATAAGCGAGCTTGTGTATTCCTGCCTGTGGTAGGTCAAGGACTTCCTGATCTAAACTGTGAGAAATCCGATATATCGGCCCCGTGGTTTCCGAGAAATCCGCCGAAGCGGACCGTAAGCAGCGCTTTCTGAGTGAAGATTCAGCCCGAGGTGCATCGAGGACTCGGCTCGCCCCTAAAATAATAGTCGAGGCCATCACTCCGAATCGGAAGGGAATGAGCTCTTGAGAGTGTGAATTCGAGGTCGAGGTCCTTTCATGCTCGAATCCCCGAGTGAACTCGCTAACCCTCTCAAGAGTCTCTCAACGGCTTACGTCCTCTCGCTCCGAGTTGGCTTAGCGGTTGACTGAGTGAGCCCGGTCCCGCGGCTATCTCCCACAACCACTACTTGGCGTTTGAATTATTCCTTCTCAACAACGCAACGAATCTTCCTGCCTATGCTCGCAAGCAGCCGGAGTCACTGCAGGGTTGCGTCTGTATTGGCTCAGCCGAGCTTAGGTCCTGACGCGCAATTCCGGACGCATCCGTCGCAACAGACGGTGGAATTCGCCTTGAGCATGACGTCGTCCAGGGTTTTGCATCGCAGTCCGGTCGTAATTAAAATGATCCAACTCTCCCAACCTCTACATGTCGTCAAGCAGTCGGGCGACTGACCGCGCGCGGAGGCGCAGCTCTACGGTCCCCAAGGAAATTGACATGCCACCAGCGGCAAAACACCATGTGATCTTTACAGAAACAGTTTGAAACTCACAGACAGGAAATCGTCGAAACATAGCATGACCTTCTATGGCTGAAACCGACCGCACAGTCATGGTACTAACCTCTGAGCCAGATTCGCACGTAGTGCAATTTTTCTTATTCAGATCTGGATCCGCCACATCCGTTGCATTGGGTGTGGTGACCTCCTCTTCGGGCTTCGGGTGCATCAAAACGAAGGGTAATTCCGCGATGAGGTCGCCATTCAGAGCTCCGAGACACAGTTTCACCTTAACCTGAAATCAATCATTCGAGCCTAAAAATCAAAACTCCGAGACGCTCCGGTTCTCCGATCGCCTTTGAAGCGAGTGAGCGAGCAGCATAAGCTGAAAGGTCCCTTCATCCTAGGCAATCGGCAATCGTACCTACATATACACATATGTGTATATATCGGCTGAATCAATAACAGCATTATCGTGTGGGGATCAGAGCCACTCTGTTGCATCCATATTCGATCTGAGTTGGCACGAGACCAAGTCTCTGATTCTCGCTGTCATTCACACACGCCGCGTCGGTAGATAAACGAGGTGATTACCGCCGGTCTAGTTTTTGAATTGCTCCAGCAATCAGCATCCATCCAGAGCCCACTTGGAAGACAAGCGAGTTCCGGTGTGCGTTCGTGAATAAAACTACAACGAGCGACCTGACGGGAGCTGCGTATGACAGATTTCTGTGGCTGCGGGATCGGCATTTATCCACAAACAATTATCACCGTTCCGAGTGGAACAGCTGCAAGTTCGGAAATTAAGAGCCCGTTTGTTCCGGCAGCATGGCGCTCACAACGCCAATCGTCCCGCACCACCTGAGAGCTTTTTCAGTTTACTTTTTGTCGCTCGATTTCGCGCTGCAAGCGTGCACAGTCCACCGCAAACTGTTGCTCCCGGCTCGCTCTCCTCGGTCAGTGTGCGAGAAAGGTCAATGAATCGCCGGTCGTACCCACCTTATATTGGACGATAATTCCAAGATTTTCTCGCTGCTGTTGATCACTGATTATGGTAGAAGATGCCAAATTAGTGTCCTCGTGCTTGAGCTGCCCATCCAAAGCCAGGCCACGCTTGTCCTTGTTTTGGGCCAACAGAGGTTTGAGGTAGAACACTTTCGAGAGGGTAAAACCGGGAGCGATCGGACAACCTTCATCGGAATCCACTTGCGCGACGGTGCACTTGTATTGAGCCGAAGAGAAGAGACAAATATCGGCGATCTGACGCACGCTCACTTTTACTCGTTTGACGCTCCGATTCGAATTGTTGGCAATGTGGACGTTCACGGCGATCTCTTCGCCGTGATGGTAGAGCTCTTTGTCGAGCGATGCCTCAAGGTGAAGTTTATTAGGTGACATCACGAATTCTTTCGACACTTCGGTCGACGGCTGATCACCTTGAAGCGAAGGCGCGTACATCACCTTGCGGATTGCCAAGCGCACGCAGTTCCTCTTGTGCGGTTTCTCATCCGGCGAGTCGGCGACAAATCCCTTGAGCTCATAGTCAACACCGCACGGTTTGCCGGTGTCTCCTTGACTGGGCTGGAGGCTCACGCTCGCCGGACAATGGGGCGGCAGTTCGAAGTAGAAAGGATGCGCATTGGGGCCCAGTTTCTTAATCAGTTTCTCCTGTAGACGCGTGAGCTTTCTTTTCGGTTCTCTGTTCACCGGTGGATAGATTTGCTCACATGCCAGATAGAGATCTTTCCGAAACGTCAAACCTAGAACATCTAGATCTTCACGGCCGTAGCGGAACGCTGCCAATACAGTGCCATATACCTTACGATCCTTGACGTATTCCGGGTCCACGAGAATGACACCGTCGATGGGGTCAACGTGTGTCAGATGATCGACGAAATCTCGTTTCCCCAAGTAGACCGTGACTTTTCCATTGGGACAGGTCTTTTTGAATACCCGCGTGCCAGGTCGGTTGGCCTTCGTCCCAACCTCGGCTCCGCTCATTTTCATCAGATGTCGTTTACTTGCTGTTGTTCTTTGTGTTGTTGTTGCTGCTGCTGCTGCTGTTGTTGTGGTTCGCTGATATTGATTCCTGTCACGGAGTTTGAGTCTCCATACGATTGGCACGTTGAACTCTCGAGTGGTTTAAAGCATTGTTCGAAGGGTTAAAGCACTTCCTCGATGATTCTTCGCTATTTGATCGAATGGCCGACTAGCTGTCAGCCGGCTCGACCCTGGTCGCCGCCGCCGAATCTGTCCGGAGTCGAAGCTCTTTCGGAGCCTCCGAATTTATTCTCTCTGCCGATTCCCGCAGTGAGCAAGCCAATAACCGCACATCTATACACAGCACAAGTCGATCGGGGAGCACAGACGATCGGCTACATATTCTGTAGGCTCGCTGCGGTATCGCCTGCAGTCGGTGCAGTATGTCCGAGTGAGTGAGAGCCTTGATCCGATCCGTCAAGCAGCCAGAGAATTCACCAATTAGTGCTTGACTGGCTCACTCCCAGCCTGGTTCAGACTTCCCTGATCAGTCCATCTGACAGATAATGAGACGGTCTTCTCTTGAGCGACTAGCTAGTCGGTCAACCAGTTTCCCGATCAACACGGTATCCGCCTCGGTGACGTCTAGAGCAACAGTGGGAATCCTCAGCGAGCACCCAGCTGGCCGGTCGGTTGGCTAGTCGCTCGGTCGGTCGCTCGCTCGCGTAACCGACCAGCTCATGAACAGACGAAACAAGCACTCGCACTTCACCGGAAAAAGCAAAGAATGTCGACAACGACGACGAAGACAGCAACTTGGAGCCTGCTGCTATTGCAGAGGAGCTCCGAGTGCTTTCGACGACGACGGTAGCGGTGATGGTGATGATAATGGTGGTGGTGGTGAGTAGAAGCGAGCGAGCGCCCGCTGTCACTGGTCTGCTCGAGGAGGAAAGGGTAGCCACCACCATCGTGCGTGAGAGGGATCCACGCAGTTGTTTTGGATTGTCACATCTAGTATTTCCAGATTAGGTGCATTTTTCTCAAATTAGCGTCACAATCGACGAATCTTTCTGTCAGCCGCCGTCATCGCTCGGCTAAAGGATGCGCTCCGGACTATCATCGGTGACGGGATGTGTCACGAGCCGTTCGACTTATGGGGGAAGCTTGAATTCGAGCGCGGTGTTGCATTTACTGCCGCTGAACTTCCATTCGCTTTTAGTACACGAATCCGTCGGGAGGCGCGGGGCATACGTTTTTCCGTTGGCGGCAGCACGGTGAGGACGGGAAAGTCGGCGCGTGAATTCGGGGTCGGAGCCGCAGTGCGATGCCACGCCCCTGAGTTTAATACGAGTACCGACTTAATGACTCACCGCATACGTAGGTAACTCCTGATCGAGCACCGTAGGGACGGCATACTTGGACCGCCAAACTCATTCTACCTGAATGAATCAGGACATGCGGCTGAGGACCGGAATTCGCTCGGGTGACAGAAGTGAAGGCTTCCCTATGCAACTTCAATCAACCCTCGGCGCTACACGATGGTTGAGGATTTCTCTGGCTCTATGGTCTCTGTCCCGTGCCCATTTCGACTTCAGGAGGGAAAACATTCTCTCCAAAGAAACTCTTCTCAGCGGGTCTGAGATCTGTTCATAATATTTTTTAGAGAATTCCTAGCTTTTTTCTTTGAACGCCAAATCCGTCTTTTGGCGGATGAAGTGGGATGACAGAACTGTGGGGAGTTGCTCGGATCGGGGTTTCAGCCCTTCTCCTTCTCCAAAAGTGATGAAAGCGCGAGCTGAGAAGCCACCCACTATACGGTATTTCTCGACGCAAGTCTCTCCGTATTCCGGGAACTCACAGCTTCCGCCACGCCCACGAGGTTTCCCAGATGGGAAATTCCTCAACCGGGGGTCATTTCATCCATTGGCTTTTCCTTGCGGTCATCCTGATATGTACCGCCCGACGGCGCGCGCCATGGGGGAATAGATAGGAGCGAGCGAGGGCCGCTGTCTGCTGCCGTGTCGCTGGTCTGCTCAAGGAGGAAAGGGTAGCCGCCGCGAGAAGGATCCACGCAGTTGTTTGGGATTTGCACATCGTTGATTTCGAGATTAGGTGCGGCTCAGGCGAACTAGTTCTCCTTGTTGACGAATAACTGAGTCACAGGCTGTCATTGCTCAAAAGGGAGGCGCGCTCCGGACGATCATCGGTGACGTGAACTTCCCTCAAGCCGCTCCGGCTTCGGACGAACGCTTGAATTTGAGCGCGGTCGTGCATTCGCTCCGGCTGAACTTCCACTCGCTTTTAGTACACGTATCCGTCAAGCGGTGCGTCCGTGTCTCCGGTGGTGGCACTGCTGTGGATAGGAGTGAGCGGATCCGAGGCACCGGTGTTCGACTCGGCCACCACGAGTTCCAGCGGCGTTCGAAGTTACCACAATGTCGACGATAAACTTACTAGCCCATCAAAAAGAACTCAAAGAAGCCTGGGAAGAGGTTCTCGATCAGAACAGGCCGACTAACTGGTGAGTTACCAGTGGGGTGGAGGATGAAGAGTGGGGTTCGCACTCTCGCTGATCAATAGTCATACCCACTCCCAGTTTATCCTGTTCCTCATTTTCTCGGGGGTAATCCTTCCGTATGTGCGGGAATCGGTGGGGTTGAGAAGATCCGACACCGAGCAAGGATTCGCCAGCCAATTACATCTCTGGAGGCAGCACGGTCTCGCGAGAGAGCCTATCCTCGCGAGTAGATGCACGTATTCCCGAGTTTCTCGATGAGTATCCGCTGCGGATGTTCATTATTCCGTCTCGGGTCTTAAACTTTTGATCTGTCAGGGCCGCATCTGCCGAGCTTCGCGCTCTGTCAATCGTTCCGAAGGGAGCTCGAAAATAGAACTTTGCTGCGACGCTCTGACCGCGAGTGGACTCGGGTGTTCTGATTTGGAAAATTTCCTGTGGGCAGTGTTTTGCATGTATATTCTTCCCGTTGTGATCGCGGTGGCCACCAAGGCGGCTTGGAATCCGCTCTGGAACATATCCTATTTTGTCCATTGCATATAGTTCGTAAAACATAGAATCCCCTCCGGAAAAGTTGGATTCATTATCCAGGACTTGGAATCTGTATCATTTGTTCCAGGGCACTCTTCGGCTATGAAGGCCAAACCTATAACCTCATGCTCGTGTCGAAAGGCGGTAAGTGTTAGCCTCACCGAGGTTCTTTTACGTAATCTCAAGCGTCGGAAGCCGGAATCCAGGAACGACTGCAGCGGTGGGGGGGGGGGGGGTTTCAGACATAAAGGAGGATGGTGCGGAGTTCAAAGGCGATGATTCGACCCCATTGAGCTCCTCGTGTTCAATGTCGGACGCTTTCGCGCCGTGACGTGCTCTCGGTTCTTTTCATGGAGCGAAACCAGATACGACGGCGACGCTGAGAGACTGATATGGGTCGAAGTGACTACTCATGAATTCCGGTAAACTCACGATGCGATGACATCACAGTGTAGATTCCATGGAAGAAATCGAAGTCAAATATACCAATGACTAATACCTCACAATCAGTCTACGCAGCGGGCTCCCATCAAGGACTTGGTTCACGATGCGAATAGCGCGGCAAGGAAATGAATTCATATCAAAACCGTCATTGAATATCGAATACGGCCCTGATGTGGTGTTCTAGCGAATACGTGCCGTTGCAGATGGGGGTCTCGAAGAGCTACAAGATGAGTTCCAGAGCGCTGCCATTATGTACGCCTTCTGCACAGTATCGATTCCGCCATCCGGCGTCAAGCGCAATGTTCTGATCAACTGGCAG
The DNA here is from genome assembly GCF_000255335.2 of Galendromus occidentalis. NCBI lineage: Eukaryota > Metazoa > Arthropoda > Arachnida > Mesostigmata > Phytoseiidae > Galendromus > Galendromus occidentalis. The sequence continues at coordinate 1,573,142 of NW_003804572.1, forward strand.
GTGAGTACCGACCCGCTAGGAGGTCTCAGGAGAATTCCATGTGCTTTCTAGTGGAACGATTTCGATTGTTTCTCTGAGAAGCCCATCCGATCGATAAGCCGATTCATACGTTACCTCGTCATTTGCAGGGAGAGGGAGCGCCCGTGGTCCGCAAGGGATGTTGCGCCAATCACCTGGCGGAGGTCGAGAGGTTTTTCAAGGGACACCAGTTGACCATCAACGCGCGATCAGACGATGAGGTTGAACCACGGGCAATCCTCGAACAGCTAGTTAAATGCTGTGCGGCTGCCTCCATTCGTACGTATTGCTACCCCACATACACGAGAGCGATCAATCTTCGGCATCGAGTTCCGAGATATTCTCGAAGCTCTGGGGTGATGGTTATTAATTTGTCTGATGATGTTGAACTTGTCCTTGAAGAGAGAGCCAGCGACTCCATAGTGGACAATCCCTCGGCGGGCCCCGTTTCGAGCGTCTATCAGCGAGTTCAGCCGCAGAAAGACGTAACTTCCATGAGTGAGCGGGAGAAATTCTGGCAGCAGCAGCAAGAAGAGGAAAAAAGACGAGCGAAGGAGGAAAAGAAGAACATGGAACAGCGACAAAGAAACCTTAAGGATGAAGAATTACGTCGGGAGGTGAGATTTCCATTCTTCTAAATCGATCGTCGGATCGATGGAATGTCGAGCGACCGAATTCACACTCGCGTGGCAACGACGTCTAGACAAGCGGGGTTGCGACTGAACTAGAGACTCGTCGGGATTACAGACGAATGCCGCGAAAGCCCGGGAGGAGAAGTACCGCCAGGACTCGATAGAGAAAACTGCGAATGGCCACAACGGGCGGAAAGCATCTTCAGGATCGGTGAAAAAAATTGACACTTCTATGTGGGAGAAGCAAATAGCTGCCGCGGAGAAAGAGGGGAAGCCCGCCATACCACTGCCGAGCCAGAAGGTCATGCGGAAGAAAAGTGAGTCCGACCGAATGTGTGCTCAGATCTTCGAAGAATCCCCGTCGGCGGTCGTCCTAGAGGAATAATTATTCTTGATTTCAGACATCGGCGGGGTGAGCGCTGTCTTCGAAAACCAGAAGCCGGCGGAACCGACTGCCAGCACAAACAAAAACAATGTACCGGGGAAAATTGTGATCCCCAAGTTCGAGAATAAGCCCGTTGAGAAAACGGTCATCCAAATGCCACAGAAAACTGAGGATAAAGAATACAGCTACACGAAGAACCTGCTCACAGAAAACCGCAGAGAATCCTTGGACACCGGGAACAACCACGAAGAGGAGCAGGATTGGGAAGGTCAGGAATCGGAAGCACCTCCGTCCCGAGGCATCGAAACTTCCGATTCGGAAGTCGATCGCCATTCTTCCTCATCTCCATTTGTTTTTAGCTCACTGGCGTTTTCTCTATTGCAGAGGAACCTCTCGAAGAGCCCCCGACCAAGATACCTGACCCGTTGGTCGATGCCATGGTCGAACAAGGTATTATTCCAATGGTTCCGCAGACGCCCGCGACGAACACGATATCAGCTAGTTCTCAACCCGAACCAGAACCTGAACCTACTGTGCCCTTAGATAAAGGTGAGATGGTCGATTCCGGACGAACCGAGGTGGCCGAACAAACGAGATCGAATTGCCTCTCTTTTAGTCTGTCCCTGATGAGTCTCGAGCGCTCCAATGAAGAACGATTTCTGAGAGTCCTGAATATCCATCTATTCCAGGTCAATGCGCGCGAGCCCTCTACGACTATCGCGCCGCTGACGACACTGAGATTTCCTTCGATCCTAACGATATAATATCGAATATCGATCAAATCGATGAGGGTTGGTGGCAGGGTGTCGCGCCCGATGGCATGTTCGGACTTTTCCCAGCGAACTACGTTGAGCTCATTTGAATGGACGAGCTTTGTACCTCCTAGTTGTGTGGCTTTCAGTGCCAACCAATCGTTCCTCGATACATTCCAGATGAGACGATAGTGGACTGAGGACATTCAGAATCAGTTCCCCATCCAGCTTAGATAATAATCTGACGTGTGCTCGAGTCCCTTCATGCTATGTGATCAACGTTTGTGTAATACAATAGACAGGAAGCACGGACAAGTAAAGCAGCAATCCATCTGGAGCGAATTCAAGCGCACGTTAGCTCTTAACCCACGGGAAGAGACAGTCATCATTTGTTTCACTGAATGATGGAGGTACCGACGATTTTCCCGATCTGCTCACTGAACTCAGAAAATGTCCCATCCATTGAGAACACAGCTACTGCATACGCCAGTCTGGATGTAGGGAAATTTCAGATTCCCCCTTCCCCTAGACGAGTATCTTCCCCATGACCCGATCAGTTCTTGGATATTTCCGAACTACAAGCTTCGACTCAATTCAATCCGAAACTCCAATTTCCTTAAGTTGTATATTCGCGAGTGACTAATCATCTCATTCATTGAGTATTCACATGAATTTTAGATCCGAGCACCGACGAGCTCGGAATGTGAGAGAGTTTTTAATCAGCTTGCATCTATTAAAATGAGGGTGCACGGCAATAATGCCAAACTTATGTAGGAATCATTGAATGGAAGCTTTAAATAAACAGCTAACTTGGTAGTTGTTGCATCCACTTGATATTTCCTTCGATTCTGCGTGTTTTGCGGCTAAGATTCCCCCGGATTTTGACGGTCTCCTGTGTTCTCTCCTTCCGTGGTCGCAGCCGGGTATCAAACCTCCCTGACCAACTCACTATGGGCCTTTCTTGAGGGATGGCGAAGCAACGAATATTCGGGAACCTGTGTTCCCCTTCGACCTTGTGTCCCGAAATTGCCACTCACCCGAATAAGCCTCTTTCCTCGCGATCAGCCCCTAAGGCGGGTGGGAGCCAGATAGTGCAATATTCGAACTTCCCCTGCCGGCTTGGAACAGCTACTGAAGTCCGCGGAGTTCATTTGTAATGAAACGATCGGTCAGGTAGCCTCCTCAAAGAGGGTTCTGCAGACACAATGTTTATTCAATTTCTACAAAAATCTAACGGGATTCGGTATGGTTTTGCGCTGCTCCTCTTCGAAAGCACACAGTTAGTGGAGACTTCTTCTAATTATAAATAGTCACCATGCACAATGTTAGCGTAATACCTTCTCATGATGTGTCTCTTAAAAAACCCTAATTCGAATCTCGTGTTTTCACTTCATCGATGGATAAACGAACTATAGCAGTGTACCGCTCCTCTGAGTTCCTCGTCGTACATATATACAAAAGTAGCAATTATATACACAGCTGTAAATGGGACGCGGTTCCCTATCACTTTTTCGTCCGTGACGCATGGACTGAATCATTTCGAGGGAACGGGTCGTTTTCTTTCAATCGGAGAATCGATATCCAGATACGAGTCGACGATGTCTTGTGGGTGTTGATCCGTTGCCCCAGTCCCGACGATAAGTGATTCGAGAGATAGCGCGCAGGAGACGGCAGTATTCAATGTTCAGAATTATGGAGAAATGCGTACATGAGATGAAGATTGCGTGGAGAGAACGATTAAGTTGATTCGAAAGGAACACTCCCGCATCGTCACCGATCACAATTCTATCGACCATTCACTCAATCACATTGAATCATTCAGTCAGCTGCTGAGTCCAAAATTCGCGCTGAGCGGATCGTTAGGCCAGCTCCGCCTTGATAAGGCCACACTGTCAGTTCCCTAATTATTATTAATGTAGATTGATGTTCCAGTTGTACAGGTTCTGAAGCTGCACCCATTTCCTCCTTGCTCTCGTCAAGCGCACGAATCCGATTGGAGTCGCACCGGCGATCAATGACGTGCTACTGATGTCAAAACTCAATCCCTACTCCGTCGTCTCGTCCGTTTCCGGTCCTCGGTCTCATCTTTTTCACTGGAGACGTCCAACTTCCGTTTGTAACGTTCCCGCTCAGCTCTCGCTCTCTTGATAATGTCTATGAGATCGACTCCGTCGTCCACCGGGAACAGTTGGCATAGTTCCTTTCCCATTCTTGGTTCGATCTCTTGTCCATCACGCCCGATTTTCACCGGTTTCCCCTGGTTCCAAGGATTATAGAGATGTTGGCATTTGATGAACGGTAATTCCTTCCGACATATCCAATCAACATAGAAAACACCTCCAAGAGCCCGAACACTCAGTCCCGGGGGAAGGACCCAATTGATTGGCGGGATATCGTGCCGAGATTCCGAAGCTAGTCGGGCGAAACCTTGGAAGCGACCCGATTCCTTGACGCTAAACACCAGGATGACATTTTTGCACTCTCGGAAAGCTTGGTTGAGTTTGGCCTCATTCTGGGGGGGCGTCGACCAGACTCCTCGCGCTTTCGAAAGTGCGACATTTTCATAATTGTTCGACTTGATCATGAAGAAACGAGCTTTTTGAACAGATATCGTACAACTGTTGGGTCGTATCGCGGAGCAATGGGCCGGTACGCGACTGCATAGTCGCGTCCTCGTCTACTCCGACCTCGGTCCCCGTCCTTAGAATCGTCTCGCCTACTGTATTTCCTCCGATCGGGCGACCGCCTCTCTCTTCGATCCCTAAGGTTTTTATCGTACATAGGTGCGCTGTCTCGGTTCCTTCTCCGACTGTGTTCCCGTCGGCGTTTCGGACTGGGGGAACGGCTACTCGAGCGAGATCTCGATCGGTAGCCATCCATAGATGAGCTCTGCGAGCTGCCCGCCTGGAGGTTGCACTGAAATTGAATTGCAGAATCTTCATTATGGATGAGCATTCGAGATCATCGGCTGCGATTGAGGGCTTTGAATTAACGCGTGAATAAAGCAAATCCCAACAAACGTCCGATTGGAAATGAGCGACGGAAAATTTTCGGTCCGATCGGAATCGACTTGGATTCAGTATGAGGTCGGAGAGAGATAATTCCTTTCATAGTCATGGGCTCGATCGGTGAAGACTAAACGAGGGCGACCTGTGGAGCGTCGGGGCCCGCGATCGATATCCGCGGGGAGTCAGACCCTCCAAGGACAGTCAGTGTGAATAAAACACAAACAAAAACATCGAAACTCCTCAGCAGTGGGTCACAGACGGAGAGACGTGAATCATAGATTAGGATCGGGCCGATGAAGAATCACGGATGCTTCAGTCAATGAACGAAGTTCCGGGCCCGCAAGGAACGATTCCCTTCTCGATGCCCCCCGTTCTATCACGATACCCGTTGAGAGTTCAGAATTTCCGCTACCGGGAGGAAGCCAAGCTTTCAAGTGGTGAGTGATCAGAAACTCCCGCTCTCTCGTTATTTCAAAAAGAGATTCCAACACGCCCTCTCTGAGGTCGCGTTCTCGGGAGAAAAGCCTCCCGGTCAGAAATTCCGCGTCCGCCGTGTATCTTCACGCCGACCGAGAGCACCAAATCGGAGCGTCCTCAACTTTCCCGTTCATAATCCCCCAATCTCGATTCGAGTCCGGGAGTGTTCTCGGATCAAACCCGTCAGATATCCAGGATTCCTCAAAATGATTTTCGCTTTTATGCATCGGCTCAATTCATTGTTGTGGTTCTCCGACATTGATTGTTATTGTTGTTGTGGTCATCGTCGCCGATCGGTGTTCACCGCCAACGCGAAACTCACCTCCTCCACGACCGGTTCGACGTCCTCTTTATCTTCATCGGAGCTTTCTGTGTGTCGTGTGTGGATGTTGTGCTCACGAGGCATTTTCGATTCGAGGGATTGAGCTCTACTCTCAAGGAAAAGAGTTTGCGGATCCTCGCTGAGTCAACTACTCTCCGTGAGCAACGGCGATCCGTTCTCGCAGCACCACCAGTGACAATCGCTGGCAGAGGAAGAAGCCTCACTCGGGGCCAGGCTTTCGCTTCTCCTAGAAGCTTAGGAATCATCGGCGACCGACACATGGAACTCTCCTCTCCGCTAGCCCGCCGCTCGCCGCCTTACTCCCGCCGTCGCGGTGGTAGTGCTGATGGATCTCTCTCTTATTCCTCTCAACGCGACTCTGAGAGTGTTGCGCGATGATATTAATCAGCAGCACTTCTAAATCTTCGCGCTCTGCGTCGGTGTCTTCGAGCCTTTCTTTCTTCCGGATGCCGGATTTGCGAAGACTATTTGCCACTGTGTGAGACTCATCGAGCTCCGCAGGTAGATTCGACAATCGAAATTAAGGTAAGTTCCGCCAGTGGGTGAAGCATATCTCTATCAGTCATGTGGGCTAGCTGATTACTGATTGCTGACTACCAATAAAATATAATAAAAACAATTCAGGTATCGTTCGTTCGATGTCTCGACCGAGCTATCGATAGACGTTCATCGCGACCTGTCAAAACATCGCGGAGAAACGTTCGAATGGATGGTGGAACGACTCCTTGAGATTCGGCGATCCGTCCGGAGAGCTCGAAGGAGCGACCTGGTGAGTGGATTCAGGACTCTTCGAGTGTTGTGAGGCTCTCCAGGACCGGTGAACGATTTTCTTTCCTGCCGGTTCTGGCTCTCCTTCCTGTCAGATGCCAGGCTGACACGGTACGTCATACGGTGCGGTCTCGATGGATGCCAACAATTCTCGAGTGTTGATGCAACAATGTGAGATACATGCTGAAGCTCTCGTTCGTGTCTTCCAAGTTTCTCATGCTCGACCATCATGACTGGTTTGTCGACGGCTCGGGCTCTGGAGGTCCTCTCGTCGGAGATCGAGGATGCCGTGGCGGAGTTCAAACAGCAACTCGACAACAACACTTCATTCATCGGGATAATGAAGCACTCCCACAACCTACTCTTGTTCAAATGGCTCGGCTACTCGCTGCTTCTAGTCGTTGGTGTGATAATGGCTTTCCTCGGTCACTCCATTTTCACTTTTCTGATCATGGCGTGTATTCTGCTTCACGTCGTCGGCGGTATCTACATAGCGGTTCAGGTGAAGTACGAACTGCACAATCATTTACGGACAGTCATGGAGAAACTCTCAGCTCTGAAGCATACCAAGTTCATTTACGAATCTCAGTGGCAGCCAGTGTCGCCATGCATCAGCCTCCAATGGGTTTACCGGGACGGGAAGCTGATTAGCTGTCCCACGCAATTGATTGTACGTGGGGATATCGTGCGGATGAGAGCCGAGCAAGAAGCTCCGGGTAAATGTGTGTCGCTAGATAAACGGATAACCCTCCAACCATCGGAGAAATATTCGCCTAAAAGTAAAACTGTCATAGGCAAAATAGACCCGTGTCACGTTCTCGTCGAGGGCGTACCGACGCGAGATTTCATGATGTTAGAGACACCGTATCTGAGGTACCTGAGACTCTGCTTGCACAGAGGCACCGAGCCTTACCGTCCAAATAACTTCACCCGTCAACAAAAAATCATTTTCGATCAGTATATCAAGAGGTTCGTCATTCCCGGAGTGGGGGTGTTGTCGCTGCTGGTTTACGCAGCTAACTGCTGTGCCTTGTCCGAGTTTGATCTGCTATACATGACACTCACGATAACTCCAGTCGTCTTTCTACTTGCCTGTCCACTCTACTGGTTCTTACAATTCGCCTTGGGCACTGCCAAAATCCTTTATTATGCCGACCAGTTGTCCGGAGTCACGGAACGCACCGAAATAGAAAACGTGCCATGGCTGAAAATCATCAGGAACGCAGCTCGAAATACAACGCGCTTCTGGCATTCGGGGGTATTCCTCGAAGCCTTCGCCAGCGCCACCAATCTCTGCTGCGTGGATAAAAAAGGGATCCTGTCGTGGCCTAACGCCATACCGGAAAAAGTATTCTTCCTGAGGCAGCAGGCGATCGACCCGGAGACCGAGAACGATGAGCAACGCCTGGCGCAGACCATCGCGAACCAAGCGAAGGCCGAGGTTCTCGATCTCACTCTGAGAGGCTCGACGAACAGCATAATGTTCGATGATCCTAAATGGGTGAATTTCATCCAGAATCTGAAACCACTCGGTTTGGCGATAATGTTGAGCAATTGTGACGAGAAAACCCACGAGAAGAACGCGGCATTTTTCGATCACGTCAGTTTTGAGAGTGAAGACCGCGAGATGTGGGTCCCGGTAATCAACAAGCGCTGTCTCTGCGATCTTTCCCGTCAGATCGGCTTCACGGATCGAGCAACTAACTCATATGAGCAGCTGCAACACCTCTACATGTTTCGACGGAACGAATTCGACTCGCGAGCGAACGACATAAACGTACCCCGACTGAAAATGCCGTTCCCGAACTTTTCTTCCACCGTTGTTCGGGACAAGTTCACCGATGGAGTCCAGATGTTCAGCCAGGGAACAGCCGATCTCATTCTGGACCACTGTACGGACTATTGGGACGGTCACAATATCTGTCCGATCACCGATTTGGATCGCAAGTGCATCCTCGATTTCTATCAGAGGACCTCGTTGACAGCGTATTGTACGGCGTTCTCGTACACGCCCCTGAAGAACTGCGCAGACGTCATCTTGCCTCCGAACACTTTCATCCAGGTGCCAACGCGCAATTTCCACACGAAGGCTTACCTCGGCGGATTTTCCGCTGTCTCGCAGGCGAACCTCAGCGACATCATGAAGAATATCGAGAACTCGTACGAAGCGTTCCACGGGCGAATCTGCAAGCAAGTTTTCATCGGGATGGTGGCCCTCCAATACCAGGCCCGTCCGACGTTCGTCCGACTCATAGAGGAGCTCGATAAGGCGTGCATCCGCTTCGTGCATTTCAGCAAGGAGAACGAACTCAGGAGCAGGGGGTTCTCCGAGAAAATGGGCCTCGAGTCGGGCTGGAACTGTCATATTTCGCTCTTGAACGAGGACGATCAAGAGGAATACGGAGAGACTTCCTTCAGCTGTAGGGCTCTCAAGTCGAAAGTTCGCTTCGAAAACGGAACGCGGTCCTGGAGCACGCCGTCGATATTGGTTTCGATGACAGGCAACCAGAACAACGCGAGACATGGCTTCAAATTGTCGCTCAGTCCATCGCCGAAGGAAGCGGACACCTGTTCGGAGGTGAGCACCGCCGTGCAGTTCGACATCGCCAATCGGGCGAAGCTGCCCAAAGGAATACAGACGATGCGCTCGCATATCGAGAACGTCGATAACGTTCCCCTCCTGGTGTCCCTGTTCACCGACTGCACCACCGCGGCCACCAAGGAGATGTTGCGCATTATGCAGGAGTACGAACAGGTGCTCTGTGTCTTGGGTAGCTCTCGCAACATCGACAATCTTCAACTGTTCATCCAGGCGGACTGCAGTATCTCGTGGACGCCCCAGGCACCGCGCGTTTGCAGCCGATTATCCGCCGAGAACTATGAACAGCTCTTGGATTTGGTAGATACGCTCAACTCGATTCCGTGCGTTCTCCACGCGAAGACCGACGACGAGTTCATGATTTTCCAACTCGTTCGAGAAGCTCGACATTTTGTGTCACAGATGCACAGCTCGTTCCAATTCGCGGCCCTGTGTTCGGTAACATTGTCACTGTTGAATTTGACCTGCCACGCTTTTAGATTACCGCTACCCGTGTCGCCGATCGGAACGCTGTACCTGTTGACAGTGGTGATTCCCTTGATTGCGTTGTCGTTGATTTGCCCGCCTTCCGACACAGACATCATGGCTGCCCCGAACGTCGATAGCCTCCAGGTGAAATTAGATACGCGTTTCTTCTGCCTACTGAGCTACATACTTAAGTCCTCTTACGTCGTGCTGACGTTGGTCCTTTGTAAAGCGCTCAGCATCTTGAAGTTCTGTCAGGGCAGGGGCTGCGACCCCACCGATATTCTGGCTGAGCTCCGACTGCACGATATGGAGGCGCTTCAGTATTTCAATATGTTGCTCTTGACGGTGCATTTTGTGACGCTGTCGACGTCGGGTCTCAACCGTAAGAAGTTGGTCTGGCAACACAATCCTTTCAACAACCGGCTGTGGATAGGTGTAGTAGCAGCTGTGCTCGCTACGCAGACCATAGTTCTGCTCTCGTGTTCTGGACTCCGGGAGATTTCGATTATATCATGGCTGGTTTTCGCCGTTTCCCCGATCCTGTTGATGGCGTTGAGCGAGGGTTGTAAATATCATGAGTTGAAAATGATACGGCGTCAGGAGAAGAGACTCCGTTTACATTTCATGACCAAGCTCGGGATGAATAGTCCTTTCTGAGCATCCTTCGCTCTCACCGTGTTTTAGCTGTTATCGAGCTTGAGACCATTATCTTTCTTGTACATGACTATCAATGATCGAGACTGTTTGTATAAAATCGATGGTTCGTGAACGCTCTTCCATTAGGAGACAAATCACTGTCCTGGCCACTATCAGCGCTGGGAGAGATAAGTGAGCGCACGTCCAGACTCTGACCACTGGATAATTCTGTCAGACACAATGATATATACGAAAGGAACACAATGAATAAAAGTGCAATCACAGGGAATGCAGGAGGACGAGACTCGATTCACAGAAAGCGGACTAGTCATTCTGTGGATGAGAGAGAGAAGCAAGAATTATCGTGGAGTTCGGCCTGGAAACTGCTGCGAAAAGAAGACAGCCGGAGACTTTTGGGATATTTCGAGTGCGAGACTCCGTATCTTTGACTTTATTTCCTTCATCCTCCCAGATCTGATGTCCGCTCCATTCATTATTCTTATCAACATGGACCTTAGTTCAACTCTCCTGCCGGTTTCACAATACACTTCTTATCCTTCCATATCCCTGCTCCACAATTATTGGAGCTCCTCTAGACCGTGAAAAATTCACCGCTCGAATCTGCTCTCATTCGGTTGAGACTTCATCTTCGCTTCTTTGCTAGTTTGATTGAATAATGAATGTAGAAGTGGCTAGCGCGAAGAAAATTGCATGGTTGCCTCTTCGTCCCTTTACTATCCCGTGTATCGCTGCCGTATCTACCCTCCGGTGCGCTTCCAAAGAACTACGTGACTATTCCTCTAGCTGCTGCTGCTACTGCTTTTCGCTAAACACTAAGGCTCACGACTTCTGCAAGGAGAATGAATCCGAGGAGCTTTTATGAGACTACCGGCCGCTATCATCCGTCCACAATCCGTACTTTGAACAACTTGACTCTCTCGTTTGGGCGATTAGCAACACCATAAGTCCGAGAATCCCTGCTCGTCTGTGACCTCAATACGATGGCACCTCCGGAGACTGGGGAGCTTGACAGAGCGTTCTCGTGATGCTATGGCATTAGGACTTGCAGAGACATCTCTTCTCGGATAGCGAGCGTGTATCGATTCTGCTCGATTCCACGCGAGCAATGAAGCTCATCACCGCGGGATCCAACGTCGCGGAATGAAAAAATTCTGAACAATTTCGTCCGAGCTAAGGGAAGGGGATGCGTTTTCATCGATTGAACAATTGAATCAATGGATTGAATCGACCATTTATTTGCAAGTAAGTCGGAGTTCAGACCGATTTAAATTATTCTCTGGGGACTACTTCGACAAAAACGTCCCGCTCCCCACCAACGAATGCGCATCGCAGTGACACCTTTCCGCCAGGAAGATCAATCTTCGGGCCAAAGTGGGACGAGAAACGAAGAGTCGTGAGAACTTCATCGAAAAGCTCCGTTTCTCGGCTCATGTCAGCCACGGGACTCCCTTGACAATCCAGACCGAAATCCCGTTCTGTTCTCCAAAACATTCCAGCTGGCAGCAGGAGCTGCAACTCCTACATGTCATTCGTCAATCAAACCACCAATCGATTCGACTTGCATTCACTCGACTCTTCTTGCTCGGTACACACGGTCGTCGACTTCTGCCACCGTATCGGCCACTTTTTTTTGGAAGAAGCAAGGAAATGAAAATGGACACTGAACTCCACACACATTTGAAACTGTGGAACGACCTCTCGTGGGGTGAAATGTTTTTTTTCATGAGTTTTCACTTTTTACAGTTTTTATCACATTTTTTATATTTTCATTCCTTTGTTTTTACGATTTTCGTCCGGCCAAGTCTCTTCTTCACCTCACTCGATATTTCAGCTTGTGTTTGTATTCACTATTACTCATATATTGAAGGAAAAAACTGCATCGATAGATCGTACTTAGCAGCGGGGGACTCCGTTTGGGTTTCACTACAATTCGTTCTCGTTCGTTGACTAACTATGTGTAGATCTTGTTTTTGCTGGTTTTTTCTTCTCGACGATTTTACATAAAGTATATATACAATTCTTATTTGCCTTGGTAGTCGCCTCTGCCGGACTCGAAGCGTGAGTTTCTTTGTATGAGAGACGAACCCGAGAAAGGTCATACTGCAAAAGATATACCCTTCTCTCTCGTTTATCATGGAGTCAACGTGTGAATGTTGACATCATAATCGTGATTATTGAACCGGTATTTCATTCCAAGCATGGATAGATTCACGAAGCTCTGATAATGTGCAAACTTCATCTTTGGAGCCAGAAATACATAAATGATCTGCGAGTTCAACTTTTCATCACGGACCTCCACGCGGAAGCCGAGAGGAGAACTAATATCATTCGCACCCGCCGCATGGACGAACGCATGAGGACCGAATCCTTGAGAGATTCGACCAACAGACCGCATAAGTTAGACATTCATAGATAATAATATGAAATATAATTATATCAATGATAACGGTGAGAAACTGATAGCGAAGTGGACTGATTCCACGAGGACGATGCAACAAACGCGAACGCGCGGTCATAAAAGAGCTCTCGACTCCAACCACTCGTCGTGCTCAGCTGCGCTCCGTCGGCAAGGATCCGCCCGCTCCGGAAACATTCAATGTCTTGACGTCTTCCCGATAGATATGTGGTCCGGAAAAGACAATCGTTATCATGGTAAAGATTCTGTGACGCGACTATCGACGTATCTGTGGGTATGTAGTCGAAGCTAGATTGCGGAGGGAGGCCCAGAAACTCGGATTCGGTATCGTCGCTCCACTGAAATGGAACAACTCTCCTAGTGGCTCAATGTGTTTCGCGTTGCACTTTCCCTGCTCGTCGATTTTGCGGTGATGGTTCTTTTCGTTGTAGTGTCTCAGCGGGGGTGATAGTAAGATGGCGAATGAAGTTGTATCAACCGAGATGGTTTCGGGTGTTTAGTGAGATTGCTTTCGTGTTCTTCCTGCGGTTACGACAAATTCTCCTCGCGAATACTAAAAACGTTCCGTGGATTCATAACAAACTTGGTCTCAATGATCTCCAAACTCGCTGCCAATATATACGAGACGCATGTTCTGATAAGTGGGAAAGCCCGTTTCTCCTCTGTATCATTGTTCCTCTCTCCTTATTTCGCGAAACTTCAAGATTATGAACGAGAATATTATCGCTCGATTCTAGACACTCGACCAATTGAATATCAAATCACTAGATAACTGTATAATAGTTTATCCTCCGCACCTCCCCTGCTGCCGTCGCGACGCCCTTCATAAGGACGGAAGCGCGGCTCTTCGAGCTACGTGTACGACTTTTCAATTTCTTACGGATTAAATTCAACTAGATACTTGATTTCCTTGCACGCTAGGACATCCGATTTCAGCGCGGACCGAGCGCTCTCGAAAAGTGAGAGAAGCCCCGAGAGAGAAATCGTTCGACGTCCCCGGGCTTCTTGATCTCCTCCGTGGGGTAGTGACGAAATCCCGCGGAGCTCGCGAGGCTCTGAGTCTAGAACATTCTTTGGCTGCACTTCCGATTGTTGTTTGCATTGGAGTTCTTGCTCGAATGCTGGCGGTCACTACGACGCAGCTTCTGCTGTCCAGGAGACGTCCTGTTCTTGTTTAGTCTGTCGAGCTGAGAGCGGTTCGACTGTCTGTCTCGTTTCTGCGTCACGCGGCCGCCGAGCATGGCCGCCTCTAGGGACACCTGCAAATGAGGATAGTGTTCTCGAATGATCGTCGATGGACTTCTTTCGGGTCCCTGTTGACAGCAAATCGCGCCGGCGGAACGGCCGCAGTCAATATACGAAATGGGCATCACGATGACACGCTTGTGGCTGCACGAACCTTTTGGCTTTTCAAATGTGGCACGGTAGGCGTGGCAGTGGCTGTGAGATCTTTGCTTCTGGTTAGATAACATCTATGCGGCTTCTCAGAAGAAACCGATTGGCGCGACTTTTTCATCTCTAAATCCATCATATCCTCATCGTCTTCTTCCTCGATGATCGAGATCGGCGTTGGCGAGGAAGCCGACTCCTCCGTTATTGAGTGATGATACACACTCATCGATGGGTGTTCGATGAGCAAATTTTCAAGCGGCGAGGTAGCCAACTGCTGCGGCTTCCTGGAAAATGCACGAAATTCGTTCCGTAGGGTCGGGATCCTCCTTTAGGGTCCGGAACGAACACAACACAAGGAACACTCGGACCGGTACGCACAAGGCTGCTTCTGACAGTAAATTATTCTAGATATGGGAAGCTAGGTGATTCTCAGAAGCCACGAACGAACGGAAAAAGAGAGCCATCCACATTGACGCGTATTGAGGACGTAACTCGGGGACAGAGCTCCGGGAGGATCATTGTCCCCAGATCGGTGGAGTTTCGAGTACCAAACACTGCCGGTGCCAAGAGCCCGAGCATGAGACGCTACCGCTTTGAGTTAATACTTGTTATTATCATTCCCAGTTCAGGCTTCTGGCAACGGAATTCAACAACTGTGTTACGGAGTGCGGATTACTGAATTGAGCCAATTAAAAAAAACATGGTGCCAACAACAAGGGATTACGGGAAAATCAGCGAAAGCGTTTCTGTCCTTGGTGGCTTGCCTGCCTAGTGAAGACTAGAATAGGCTGCTCACCTGCGAGCTATGCATGCCGCGGGGGCCACGTACCAACTTTCCTCCAGCCCGCTTGAAGGTACGCAGTTTTCACTATCGGCTGAATCCCCGCCATCCGCCAGATAATCGTCGGGAAGTTCCCGACAGCCTCGCGAATCGTTTATCGTTATGGCCGAGCTCGCCTCGTAGCTCATTGAAGAGCCGCCTGCAACACAAGATCCGAGTTAAAGTCCCATCGAAACAGATCCTCGACGTGGTATCGAGGAGCATGAAATGAATAGAATCATACGGAATAAATCGGAGGAGAACAGTGCGTCATTGATGTCAATGAGCCCCGAGAGAGGGTTCGATCTCATACCGTGGTTGACGGAATTCGGTTGCCTCGACTCAGGATCCACAACCAACCAATCTTCGTCTTCGGTGCACCGGAGCTCTTGCGGAGCGAGCACCACGCCCTGAGCGATCTCCGAAGGGCCATGAGTATTGGCTGAGTGTACGGTGGTCGATCCACCCATCAGGTACGATGCAAGGTTGCTCAACATCTTATCGGGAGTAAAAGTCTGCAAGAGAAACAAAGGCTGAGCTGGTGAAGGATTGAGAGCTCTCGAGCATGTGCTTGAGAGGGAGCGATATATCACAAGCGTGTCCATCTGTCTCGAGATCGAATCGATGGTGGAGTTCATTGACTCCTGGGTCAGGAGCGGTGGAAACATTGGACATCGATCCCGGGCGGAGGAGCCTTCCCGGGCGGAGGAGCCTTCCCGGGCTCAGCGTGAGCACGGGCACGAAATCTCGCCGAGATTTCGATCCCTTTGGCAAGGCATGCCGGGGGGTCTCCTCAGTTCGGGATCGATCGAATCCCTCCGAGAATTCATATCCAGACACTCGTACAACTCGAATGGGCATGAGCTTCCGAATGAGCTCCGCAGAATCTTTTCTGCTTCGCCTCTCGAGCGCGAGGGCGAGCACGACAAGGGGAATCCGGCACAGATGTGAAAATAGCGCCGACCAAGCGCAGTGATTGTGTTGCGTTTGCGATTGAGACGGTTAAAGCGGTATAACGAAGACTCTCAGCTTGGCCGGAACATGACTTGGCCCGAGCCGTTTCATGCAGGCGCGAGATGACGCTCAACAAATAGCCCGGCTGACTGACTGACTGAATCACTGGCAGACTGCAGGGCGCTTGTTGGCTACCTGCTGCTTAGGCTCAGGCGGTAGTGCGTATTGAATATTTAACCTCTCGGTGTACCATCGGCGCGGCGGCGGCCTGAGCTGCTTCGAGCCACGGTTCCGCTGCCATACTGCGCACTTGTGTCTTGGCTCGAAGAAGCCTTGCTCGGCGAATGGCCCGCTTCGAGGAGAGCTTACCAGCGATCGCATAGCTTGTCGCCGTACCTGCCCGGTCGAAGCAGCTGACTGTCTGACTGTCGGGAGAGAGCGGCTGACTGTAGAATCAGCGACCGGGATGATGTAATGCTCCACAAAGCCTGCTTCTGTCTTCGTATGCCTCACGTAATCACAACAGGAAGTGCAATCCATGTTTCGAGACTTGTTTCCCGAAACCAATGTCGAGCCCCCGGACACTCTGAACTTCGAAAAGACTGCGAGGTGTAGACATATGCCGAGAACTTGAGAAGTCAATAAATCAATCAGCGCTTCCTGACCACTGTGGTCGTGAAATGATCGCCGATTACCCGTACATGTCCCGTTGTTATGGACCTAAGCAACGCCTGCATTCCACCCGAAGTCATCGCTCAGCGATTTTTGGCCCTCGGCGATCGAGAGTATCGTGAGATTCGACAGTGTGCCAGAGTTACGATCGGAAAAGTCGTCTCGTTGATCCAGTTTATGCCCGGCGCTTACTCGTTGAGCATCTTAGTCCACGTTCGCTCAAAAGAACCGACGAATCGTTGGACGGACCTAATCGAGGCGACCGCTTTATCACTCAAATGAATATGCTCCCACATCTCGCACATATTCCGAGGCGAATCCCGAGGCTCCGCGGATCACCGAGGGAGGATATTCAGCTTCACGCAGCTAGTTCACGAAGCGACACGACATGCTGCGATTCCCATTCAAACTTCATCCCTGTACATGACGCTGATGCTCAATCTCGCATGTACCGATGCCCGTGTGAGCCTCGAAGCAGTGACCTTCCTTTGCGAAAGACCTAGCCCGCTGGCGAAAGCTTGGTCGTTCTTCGAAGTATCAGTGCTCTGCCCCCAAGAGGAACTCGATCGTTGCAAGTATTACGGGGGACTTCACGAGACAAACGTTTTCGGGGAGGCAGCATCCGGCTCTCGTCGGGGAACCCCCTACGAGGGGATCGCCCGGGTATCACTGGAGTCTTCGTGAAAATCGCCTCCCTAGTAGCCTCGCTTACATGAGGCGATTATCTGATAATCTACGCGATTATTTGGAGACGAAAACGCGGTCGGCGCAATCCAATCGTCGATTGCGGAGCCCCCGTTTGGGTCGACCGAGGTCCGACTGAGACGGATAAACGGAAGCCACCGCAGGATTTCTGCACTGGCAGATATGATGCCGAGGGGGATAGAGTATGGAGCTGGGATCTAATACTTGAGAATCTCACTTCCATCCTTGTACTCACGATTCCTGGAGCGGTTGGAAGGCAACAAGTCTAAACTTTCCAACAAGCGAGAAATCGAGCGAGTCGACCGCACCGCGCCTCTATCTGAAGACTCTGCTACATCGCGAAGTTGGCTGGCACGACCTGATTGAGACTCTCTTCGCACAGTTCCTACTCTCCTCCGCATCGCTGTCGACAATGACAAAACTGTCGTTGCAGACGAACGGCTGATCGTCCGGCTGTTCGGATGCACAAGCCAACAGCTGACGCTCATCTTATGTAAACCACTGCGAAGGGCATCATGCAAACTCGGAGACGGCGCGGCGCATTGCCGGGGAGGAAAAATGCGAAACGGGAGGAGGATGGCTGATCACTCGAAACGTTCCGATTTCATAATCCGCGACGTAAACCATGAGAGGAAAAAGTCGAACTTGACCCACATTGACATTGAGCTGTAAGCCAAGGTCGATGAAGTGCGAGCGAGTGTGCTCGCGGAATCGAAACTGAACGCGCCGCATCTAACGCGTTGGCGTGCAACGTCAAGCGGTGTGGTTAGCGTGCCAACTCCATCCCCTACACGGAATCGTCAGAGCGCGGAAGTATTCGTGCGACGCGGTACTAGTTGTTGGGTTCGTGTCCCGGAGAGCAGCGATTCCAACAGTTGTCATCATCAGAATTTCGGATTCGTTCCATCTTTGTATAGTTACGGCACAGCAGCGTCAGAAGCAGTTTCCCGACAACTGCGCAGCGTAACAAGCGTCAGTCACTTTCTTCGCTGGTATCGCAGCCGTAGCGCCAGCCAAACGACGTCGCCGGTTGGTGTACCTGCCCGTCTGCCTACCTGTTCATTTAATGATCCAGACGCCCGGCCAAGTATTGTTTGAAAAGATTCCGCATTTGGTGCTCGATTTAGACAAGCGCGGACATGGAGACACATGTTCGGAGAAAAATCATCAGCTCGGGGTAAATTAATAGTCAAACTTTGACAACAGAAGCAGCAGCGGCGGCGGCATAAACATCGAAAAAGGCTTGCGCTGTTCTGCTAGATCACAGAATTCCAAGGCCGTTTGCATGTCGGAGGACCGACTGCTGTCGGACTGGCTGTCTTCTCCCCGGCCGTCGTGAGCCGTTAACATCCCACAAACTGCGGCAGACGCAACAACAGGTACAACGCCTCGGCCAGCGGAGTGATTGGCGCACTTCCGCGTGAAGATTGGAATTTCTGTTGCTCTCTCGTTGGAACAAAGAGAGAAGGTCTCGCATTCGGATCACGGAAAATCACTCCGTTGGAGCGTTGACGCTCTCGATATCCGATAACGGATTGAGTGAGACGGGGGAGGACAAGCCGAAGTCGAAGATTGGATTCGATTGAGGATCTCTGCCTTCATCCGGGACGAGTCGCTCCCCCCCTCCTCCCCCGCGTTGAGAACATCTCTATCTTGGCGATTCGGATGCCAGGATGCTCCTTCGATCGAGAGCAAGGGGACCGATATCAAAACCGATGCGGGCAACATCCTCCCGGCGCTGGATATTCATTATATCGGGTCTGTGACCGGAGCGTCTCAGTAAGCGCGAGAGCTCAGAAAGATTGACCCACCTCTTTGTAGGAATGTCCGAGCGACAATAACAGAAATCTGGAAGCACTTCGATTTCAAGTCCGCAAGTCCATCGAACACATTTGATAACGAGATTTGTCGAAGATACACCAAAAGCTCAAGAAAGTCTCTCAATGTCCAAACAGAGCGCCATTCGATATTGTTCTGCCGGGCCAACTCGGCTAGGATCACTCGGAAAGTCTATAGCGGCTTCCCTTTCCGACACCCCTGTGACTCAGGTTGCAGGAGCACTCGATGACGACGCGAACACGACGAATAAGCTCTCGCGCACCGCCGACCAACCCCATCACAAACATTACTGCGCATCCGGCGTCTGTGAGAAACGTCACAAGTTCAAAACAGGCCCACAACACAGAGAACCTGCGCATTACGTCATCGA
This sequence comes from Galendromus occidentalis, assembly GCF_000255335.2. Lineage (NCBI taxonomy): Eukaryota > Metazoa > Arthropoda > Arachnida > Mesostigmata > Phytoseiidae > Galendromus > Galendromus occidentalis. The sequence goes on from NW_003804572.1 coordinate 1,592,417, forward strand.
GCAATCGGTCGCTTTCTCGGCCGGCCGGACGGACCAACTGCGCCAAATCCTAAAAACGTAGAGCTACTACGCAAGCCTCCCCGTCCTTCTGGAAGCTTCTACCGAATTCGCGTTTTTTTTCGAGTCTGCGTACCCAGCACGAATCAAATCGCAGAGTTCAAAGTCGGCGAGCCTAGAAACCTTATTTAAGCCGGTCTGTGACCTTTGAGAGAAGAGATGGCCAATCTCTGCGCATCGACCCATGAGCTCATCCGAATTGAAATCCAAGAGGGTAAGCCCGTGGGAAAATCACAGTTCTGGTACGGGAATGGAACAGCCCGTCGGCCAATTTAATGAATAATCTAGGGAAAAGCATGCGCGAGGCGCGCGCATGGTGGCCTGCACCGTCGCGCGCGGATGCCCATCGACACCGCGCGGCGTCGTCGAGAATTCTCTTGAGCCGAGAACGGAAACAAATACCGAACTCCTTCTGTGTTTTCTTTCGCGCGCAGCTCATTGATTTCCCACCCTGGCCCGAGAATAGACTCATATGCTATCCTAATTCACGCGCAGTGCCATAAGAAATCTGCTCACTCGGTGGTGAGTGGCGACTGTACGTCAAAGTGGCCTCCCAAGGACACTTGTGCTTTCTACCGTTTCTCTGTCGCGGCCAGTGATGTCAGCGGGTGGCTTCGTGCAGATTTTCTCGTCTCTTTTATTAATTCCGGAATAGATTCGATGGCTAGTGACATTCCGTTCGATGAAACGTACAACTTGGGTTCGGAGTGAAACTGTTTCTACCAAGCTCTGCGATTGTGAAGCGACGGTTTGCGATGCCGTTCCAAGGGCGATTGGTCTCCCAATGAGCCGACTCTGGCGCGTCTGAATAGAATCAGACGCCCTTGTTCGTCATCGGATTTTTTTTTCGGGACATGAGAGTATGGAAATCATGGAATATCTTCGGTCCGATAGTTCAGCACGGTTGAGAGCAATCTCCACTCTGGATATTTGTAGTAGCGAGATTGTGATCGGGTCGAATTGAACGAATATTTCAATAACGGGACCGGCGAATGCGGGGGATGTCTCGATTGAACGAGAGACTGCTCTCATTCTCCGTCCTCAGCGTTTGCACAAATCATTTATTTAGCTCAAAAACGCTCCCCGCGAACCTTGGCAATCTCGGATCGATGGGACAAAGAATGCACCAATCACTCACCATGATTGGTGTGGAATTGGAGAGAATTGATTTCACTGTGGGAAGTTCGCTTTACGAATTTCCGAGCTCTCAGATTGAGCTTCGGGTGTGTGAAGTCAGTGACGTCCGCGAGGTTGTACATGTAGCATCGCACTTATTGCGCCGCGAGACATTGCAATGTCGGGTCTTGAATCGACGATGAATGAACGGCCCCCTCACCCATACAGACAGGGCTTAAGGAAGAGCCTATGTGTTTTTTCGGTCGGCAGGACCTTCGAGCCAAAGGCTTCAGTGGAAACTTCTGGTTTCGCGGCTATCGCAAGATATGCGGTGCCAAATCGATTGATTGCCAAAAATCACGGAAGGACACGACACAAGCGCAAGATTTCGCCGTGTACCTCAACTCGATCATCCAGATGATGAGTATAGTGTACTCGAGCGTCTCTCCATGCGATAGGATCGAGGGACGCTTTATCCTTAAAGTTCACTCTGCATCCTGCGCTCGAGGAAGCATATTCGAAACTGTGGGCGACAAGTGACGAAATGTCTGTTCTCGCACCTGGACTCTGCCCTCTACCACTGAGGCTCGGTACTGGTCCTCGAGTCACAACAGTACACTGTGATCGTCAGGCACTCTCTTCCTGACCACGCTCATTGTAATCAAGCCAACTCACGAACTGTTCGGCGACAGGAACGCTCAGCACGAGCCTAATGGCGCTTTTTCGCACGGCTCTCAAACATCGTACTTAAGCACTTTCGAAATCTCACGAACAGAAACGAGCCGCTGCTACGTTCGCGTATGATATGATAATGCCTAGTCAGCAAAGCGGAAATCGTCGCCTCGAAGCACCACTGGGAAACGGAAGGAAGCGTCCAGTAAATCCTCTTCCGTGGCACATCTATTTTCGGGGAATATTAGTTATCCTTATCTCTCGATCACAAGTCGCTTCGATTTTGAACAGAGCTTTCGAGAACAGGTTCCTCCCTCCAGCCCCCGAGCGGGAAACAATCAGAATATGCAGAATCTGTGGATACTCTTCTCGTTCACCTTAATGATCGAACGCCGAATGACCCGTATAAATAATAGAGTGAGAGGTCCTACTCCCCCTCTAAAGGAAGGTAAGCCTCACACGGGCTCGTTTTCGCAGCCCCGAAAATGATAGAAGTTCCTGTGAGGAGCGACCAAGCCCTGCAACGGTTTCCTCCGCCCACAGAGAATCGGGGTCAAAGCTCCCTGAGGCTTCGAATCCTATTGTTTAATCCCAGAGACGATTTCATAGCATTCAAATAGCGTTTTTTGAGAGAGCCCGGTCACCCATCAACGGTGGAAACCAGTCTCAGAGCCCTCTGAAACTTAGCTGAGCCGCCTCTGAATGCAGAGGTCAAGGCTGTGTAGCATCAGCTGATTGAAGAACCAAAATGTCGCTTTCGAACCAACTGCGCATTTGCATACTTTCGAGTTCCGGGGAAATGAATTCCTGACGAGTTTGACGTTGAATTCTTAACAGAGCTCTGGAGAAATTGATGGTCGGCAATGCAACCTCTACGCATCTCAGGGCGAGCCACCAAGTCCTCTGTTGTCGAGTTGGTCGTTGGCTTTGCTTTGCTGCGCTGATCGAGAGATGAAACTGTAGCGACGACGGTAGAGCTCTCTCGTGGTCACAACACTGTCGCTGGGTACACTGCATAGAGTTTCAAAACCGGATGCTTACCCAAACGGAGAAGTGTTGGGATCCCTGAAGTTCCGAGAGAGCCGAAGTTTCCAAAGTCTTCTGTCAGAGCTGGTCGTTGACGATCAGCTGTTGTTGCCCGTAGTATGTATCAGGCTGCAGCAGCAGCTAAGCATCACAAACTCAAGAGGCTATTGGTCGAGGGCTGTGATGCAATGGCGAAGCTCGCGCGCCCATTGGTCGCTGTCATCCCGGTCCACCAATCCCAAAATGAAGAGTTGTGTTTACAAGCGACGTCACAGCACAATTGCTCCCTCTAGTGATCGAGTCTTCAACGATGACCTGCCTGAACACCGCTCAACCGGGAAAAGAGAGCGCAGCGAAAAAGGTTGCTCTCCGAATTTGAACAAGGAATGGAGATTTCGCTGGATTGAATCAAATTTCGTTCGACTGACCTGATCGCAGTCTGGAGCGACAAGATCGTGATTCCGGTTTCGAACAGCGTTTAACGGAAGAGCCAGAATGTGGATTCCCATCTGCCCGAGATCAGATCGCCCAGGTCGAGTCTTGACGGGGATCGTTAGGAACTTTTGGCGTTCTCCGCCGAAGATTGCAATTCCTGGATTTTAGTTCGATCATGGACCTACGGTGCTTGTGAGCGCCGGGGGGTCGGCTCAGGAGGCTTTCTCCTGGCGTAGGAGACTTTTCATGGGGGAGTCCGCTCGACGCCTGCTCTTCTTTCATGAAATTGAAACCGTTCCCATTATTGCGCCCAAGGTTAATCCCCGTCATTCATTCATTCGACTAAATTCCTGTCTCATCGACGAAAATCGTTCTCCGTGGGCAACGCAGTCGACGTCGGACGCCGTCAGAGTTCTCTCTCGATATATCCGCGACCTAGGTACACATCATGGTCGATTTCGGACTTTCAGCACGGCATTTTCGCAGGAATTAGTCAAATCATGTAGTTCCTTGGTACTGTACACGGAGATTCTCTAGCGCCTGGCGCAGATCGGCCCTGAGTTCCACCCCACCACATCGCTATACCCTGAGTCAGCTTCGAGAGCGGGATGGGGGGTCGGTGACTCGTCGTGGATCACGTCGACCCTGCGGGGCTGGAGGTTTGAGGTGCCGCTTTTGAATTCATCCCAGGGATTTCTCTAGCATCGCCTGCGGCAGCGCGATGAAGGTATCGAGCTTGATCGCTTCTGAGATTCCGTGATGAACAATGAATCAATACGGAAATCCTGTCTTGCATATCCTTCGGGAGGTCCACGACTCGAAACCGTCCGAACCCTCGAGCCACCGTTTCCCCGATGGATTCTGATGGGCACCGCTATTAGCCAGGCTCTACGGGGGGTAGCGGCGCATTCATCCAGTAGGCTTACTCGGCGCAGACTTGGGCGGTAGGTTTCGGGGGGCAACGAACTTCGAGGAGCGACGAATTTCCGGTCGGGAGCTTCTGTAATTATCGGCAGTGCAATGAGATCAATCGTGAGCGAAACGAAAGCGCAAACTCTAGACTTGGCGGCGAAGTGCCGTCTCAGACACGAACGACGGGGTCTGATCACCTGGAAGATCCCTGGAATCGAACCCAATCAAGCACCTTGAACGACAGAATGTTTTTCCTCCCCATCTAGCTTCAAAGAGAAGAGTAGAGACGATTTTTCAAGGTTTGGATCCATACAGGATCTATATGCGTCGAATCCTGCTGTTCTCATCAATGTTCTCGTGACTTGTCCCAGAATGATCACTCGAGCCATCGGTGGACTCCGGAAAGAGGGTCGCTGATCAATGTGAGCTTCACAGGCGGAGGGCTAAGGGAGAGGCTAGTCTGTGAGAGGGAGGCAGTGGATATGCAGTAATTTCAGTGGACGAAGAAAAATCATCTCATTTTCCATGATGAAATCGGGTTGACTCAGGTATTAGACGATATTCTGCGCTCGGGAAGAAAGGAACCCCGCCAGGTGGCACTTCAGGTGAGTTTGAGTAATCTGCTTCATGTGGAAGCTTATCGACCACTTATGTCAGCTATATTAGAGCGCGATATGAACATTCATGTGCATTTTAGGTTTGAGCCAAAGCGCGAATATGGGCCGAGATGGCTTCTTAGAGACCACCTCGAGATTCATGCTTTCATTCTTGAGCCTAGCACTGGCACCTCCCGTTTCCGCATACCACATCGATATTCACCATTCGCATCTTGATGACTATCGTGGATGACCATTGGATATACGTAGGCTGAATATCAAGAGATAATTCGAGAACGTTGACGCTTTGACGGGCACAAATCCCATTCGAGAAAGTGTCCGCGGAGCCCGCTCAGCGTTTCAGGAGTTTGGATGTCACCTCTACCAGAGGCGATCCGGCATCGCGCTTCCACGTCACTCTTGGGAAAATCGGGCTGATTTCTCGCATAATTCGGGGCTTCCTCGGGTTATATTCTTGCTCACCTGCAGACCCGGATGAAGTTCAAATCATTCGTTCCTCTGATCGAGCTTCGAGGATGGGAACCCAGTCATCTTCCGGCTTCTTAGTTCGGTCGCGGAGCAGTTTCAGAAACGTTCGTTAGGAGATTTCTAATTCGTCATAGAGATTATTTCTGGCATCTGTGCTGTTTTGAAGCCCGAACGAGCGATTCCCTCGGTCCTCGCTTCAAATAGCACCTCTAATCCTCGGCAATGAATTTACCAGCGACGTTGATAGTAGTAATAGCTAGTATCATTTATTAACTTTTTACACTAAATTTTTTTTTAAATTGAGACAACTTGTCGCTGTCGCTCACTTCGATAGGTCTCCTCCTGGTTCGGTTGCTTAGTCCGACTTCAGAGTATTCAGACCAGAAATCATTCCATCGTTGAGATAATTTGCGCACTCGCTGGCTCCTTGACCTGTCTACCTATCTACCGATCTTCGAAAATTCTATACCTGCTTTACCTACTTAGCAAATGTTCTTCATTTCATTTCTATATCCACCGTGGTTTCTGCTTCCGTCTGGTACTAATGTGATGTGCTTTCCAGAGCATGTCAAGAAAAACCGCTCCTCCCACCAGAACCGTTGCATTCATGTAGCATAGGGGTTCCCTTTCGAAATTGCGTCCTGAACTCATTCGATATTCCCTCCAGTCATGCCTCTAAAGATGCAGATCCGCGCATCGGCAACCATTCGCTAGCTATCCACGGGGGAAATGGTTGGCAAAAGTCGTCGAGGTCCTTCACATCATTATTGGACGTCTAGCCCCTCAGTCCGAACCCTTCAATGTCTCGATCGGATACCCTCTTAATCTGGATTTTGCGGAGGAAAATTCTTCATCTCTCAATTTCCCCGAGAGGAAAAATGCTCGCTTTCAAGGCCGTGCCTTTCACGTGCGATCGTACCGTGCTGAACCATCTTCACGTCGGATTGGGAATTCCGGGAATTCCATCGAGTCCTATCTGGATGCCGAGTCTCAGAAACTAGTCGCAGGGTATCATTGCGAAATCCACGCCTGACACTCGGATGCCGCCATGATGATCAATCGATGAAACACCCGCTGATAGAGCATCCCTTCCAAGATTCTTTGTTCGCTCGTTCTAGACAGTCCCCGCCAACTTCCGTATATCTTTTTGCAATTCGTAGCTCTTTGCATGCGCCTCCATTGAGCGAGTCCACGCTGGACTCGGTCTACTCCAGTTGAATCTACAGTATGTGGTGAATAGACCGCCGAGAACAAGTAGGACGATGACGAAAAGGAGAGCATTGCCGAGAGGATTCAGAAACCATCCAATGATTAATCCTCTGTCGGAGGTAAGTGAAATGCCCGATTGATGATCTACTTCTGTGTTACATGTTCAAATCAATGGAATCCTCCTGGGATACCCGGCTCTGACGGGCATGATCTCATAAAGCTTCTTTCATCCGGCGATCGTATGCACCTACGTTTGTGATCCCGTGCGGTAAATTAAAAGAAATTCATTCGCTCCATCACGGAACTTCCCAGTGCTAAACGGATTCCTGAGGATTGTGATAAGTTGTGATTCTCTATAATGGGTCGTGAAAAAAAAACGTTGGAATCACTCGAAGAGCTGTATGCGATCGACCGTTCCCCTCCGCGAGGATCAGAATTCTTATTGTTCAGTTTCTCTTGATTCGTGATCACCTCCTATAGATCATGTGGTTCTGCACGACTCGAGTGAACGGGAAGCCGAGTTGAAAACATTGGAACTTCTAGTTGGCGTAACGTTTGGTCCAAAGACGTGCCGTCCTATCGTGTTCCTCACGATGTTGTAGGAACTGAGTGGCAATGGAGCCTACCAGGGGATCCGCTGTCGGAAGAAAAATATACATCGTCATATACAAAATCGTTCGAGCTTGTCGAGGGATAGATATCTGCCGGGACAGAGGAGTCGCCGAGCGCTCGCGTGGCGGATATGATTCGAACGTGGGAGAGTCGCTCGTGGATTCAAAGACAATAATTCACCATGCTTCCGTATTATAGTTCCAATCTTACCAGGATTACAATCGGTCAGCAGAGAGCAAATTGAGAGAAGAACCTTAGAGATTGTAAGAGCCGGTGACCAATTGTCTTTCAGTATGTCTAAGCAGATCACTCCTTGAGAATTTATGTTGCAGTGATATATGCGCGTACGGAATGTGACCTGGAATAAGCTCTGAATTAGACTCGAGTTGGCTCGCTTCCCTTTCGTATCGACGGAGTCGGCCGGGATCTCGAGGAAGACATGATCAGTATTCACCTTTGGCGGTTTGAAAGGATACTCCGGCGTGAAGTGGATGTCGAGGAAGAAAATACCACCTTCGTACACCGACCCTGAAAAAATCGACACGATGGTCTACACGAAGCCTGAAGGATACATCCGAGCGTAGGTCAGAGAGGGCCATCGGAATCATTTTGGAAATTTACGCGGAAACACCAACCTGGAGGTCCGAGAATCGTCGATACCCATTCGTACATATTGTCACCCTTGGGACCGGCACTGCAGTTCGGTGGTGGATCGAGAGTGATTTCTGCCAGTTCCTATTGGGAGACAACGAGGGTAATTTCGCATTTCTGCCAAGATCCTGCAGGGCCTTCCAGATCGGCCACGGAAACGACGGTGCCTCATCTTATGATCCCCAATCAAGACCCTGAACTTACTTTCTGGATACGTTTTGCGGATGTAGAAAGTGCTTTGGACATCTTGGGGTTTAGTCTAGCTCCGCCTTCCTTGGATTCCTTCTCTTGAGAGCTTGAATTTGAAGTGGATCTTCCTGAGCGGCTTCCAGAGGGTCCTGCGTTACTTGACATTTTCCGCTCGATACGATATCTGCGGCAAGAAATCGGGGAGGCTGTCAGTCGTTTCAAAGCGAGGCTCGATGTTGTATGCTCGAAGATGAACGGGGAAGCTATAGATTCCATTAGCGGGCCGCGCGGGTCAAGAATTCGAGCAGGCTATTTCGGTTCGGGGGAAAACTTCGTCACCATCGTTATCACTTCCGAACAGTAAGCGGTTCGGAAAGAGCAGAACCTGCAATCGCCTACGGGGGTCTCGGATTATCAGACGGCGAGTCAATAGAATTCGATCTGAACTCCGGCGAAGCGGTAGCTTGCTGCCCAAAAAGTAAGAACGAGAAAACATGCGAAGATGATGTCATTACTAACGGAAGCTGGCCAAAATGAGACCGCACGCAGAGCAGGGCTGAATAGTCTGATCCCCATGTAAGAGGGATGTCGAAAAAGTCGTCGGAGTCAAATTGTCGGCGAAGTGTTTCTCGAAAGTGTCATGGGTACCATGGGTTTTCCGACTGTGTGAGCCAGGCCGTTTCTGCTCGAGGGTCAGCGAACTTATTTCTGATAGTACCGCCAGAAAAGAAATTGACCTCCGATTGTCCGATTCCGAATACCAACTAATTGTTGCCGTCTATCCATCCTTTCCTATCTTTGATGGGGAAAGCAGGTACTATTCTGTATTTGTGATATACGCAGCCAACGACACGGGTGATACACGGGGAATGCAACGCGATTGCGGCGTCCAACTCACATATTTATGGTTCCACGCTCGGCGAGATGAAGACCGGTTCCCCGGGACAGACTGTACAAACTATCCTTCAATGGCTGCGTTTAGAATTCATCCACAACCAGCTTCGGAGAACGAATCTATTCTCACTCAAAAAGCAAGCCTCTGCGTCATTCGATCGCGAAGCAAGATGGCGGATGGTGCGATTCGAAAGGGTCCGCGGCCCGGGTACGGCAATAAGACCCCACTGTTTACACTGGATGAACGCATCTGTTTACGTCTGTCGCTGGGCAAGGCAATGGGACCTGGGACCCCACTGTTTACAATGGGATTTCTGCAGAGACTATCAGCGGCGGTGGCAGCTAGCAGACGCATTCAAAAGAGATAAACAGACTTGGCCGTCGCTGCTTCGGAAATGCAGGATGAGGCGCGAAAATTCGAATGCCGATTTGAATCAGCGGCGGCCAGTTAGTACAGAGCAGATCGTTCAACGGCAGACGTCTGAACAGGTCGTTTTCAGTCAGTCAATATCACGTCGCGGTTCGGTGCAGTCACTTACTTATGGTGGCAGCGGCTCCATGAAAGGAAAAGAGAGACAGCGCGCATAGAATTGAACAAGATACCGCAGAACGTTTGAATGAACGGCCGGACGTGCGCTCGATGGAAAAGATTGATTTGGGCAGCAATTCACGGGGGCTGGACCCGGCTGCCGGTTCGGGGCAACTTGGATAACTGCAGCGAGGACACAAATGGATTCCTGTAGGATGACAGCGTAGAACTACGCTATAGCTCCCAGTAGTGCGCACCGACGGCGATGGGGAGTACTGAGGAGGCGAAGCGCGAAGACAGGCGATCGTTGTGACGGAATCGAGAGAATGGAAGAACGGAAGGCACTCCGAGAAATGAGACTCGAGATTCTAGGAAACGTCCACATGTCAGACGAAGAGGAGGGGGAGATCAGCAAGTCACACACGGCAGAGGGAGACGTACAACCATCAGGAAAGTGGACAACACCGTGCCCCTCGATCGGAGTCCCATCGTTGTGTCAGAAGAACCCACCGAGTGTTCCTCGGGTGGGTGAGATAATTCAGGGATGATGTCAGGAGATCGGAGGAAAGATCGAAGCACGGGCTCAGGTCGAAAAGACGTCGGAAGACATGGGAACAACGAAATGCCTGTTCGTGAATATATCGAGAAGATCAGTCGGATCATCTGAATTGCGCGGTGGAATTGTTGGAATGCCAAAGAGCAGTTCAGATAGTACGGAATCCTCAATCTCCGGAAGAAGCTCCTATGGGGAGTTGAAAGCGACGCGAGCATACGTCACGAACAAGTGCGTCCGCTCACGGGTCTGAGGAGCGATTGTCGAAGCCCCCCTCTGACACATTCGATGGAGGGAGCGTCCACGACTTTTCCAGGCGCTGCGGGCTGCGGTCGCCCCGCTGATTCAGCAGCCGAATGGGGCGTCCGCCATCTTGCTCCGCGGTCAAATGACGCAGACTACTTCTGGCACCTTGAAGTTTGCAAACAACTTGCCGCGTTTCGAACGCTACATGTATATTCGAAAATCAGTGATCGGGAACAATTAAAGGTTTTCACGTGCGCGTTGTTGCTTCAACGGAAGGTGCGTAGATCTCCGTGACTGATCTATCCTTTTGTTCTGAGATTTCACTGAGGACCAGCGGCTGCTCTGGAGAATTTGCAGCCGGACGGGAGCCGATCGGTTCGTCGCCGTATTTTCCCCGGCTCTCTGTGGCAAAGTACTTGTTCATTGATCCTTATGGCGGAGATGACATTCTCAGGGAGAGCTGTTTTTTTTTGAGGACTGGTGTCGACCGAAATCATGAGGAGAAAGATACCTGGTAGGATATCTACTCCGGGAAGTATTCGGGCCTTGTGAATCGGAACTGGTGTCAGACGCTGCGCATCGCCTCTTGTCCCCATCAGGAAATGTTCGGGTGGTCGGGTGCGATATCATTCTCGGCTTCGGACCGACCGGCGAACAGTGATCCTGGATCGCAGTCGGGAGGGACAAGGCTGTTTGACGGCTCCTCCGTTTCGTGCTCGTAGCGCCACTTCGCGCGGGTTCTCATAATAACCCCGAAGAGCTCGGATCGTAGCGTATTGACGACCTCTACCCCCTTTGGTGTGCATGAAATCCAGAATTCTCCACGAGTAGATGAAACCATTCTTCAAAGATCGGCTTGATAGAGCGACATAGCCCCGTCTCTCCGGCAATCGTCCCTCTAGCTCTAGACTCAATGCGAGGCCGGTGTGTGTCGCTCAATTCGCACCCATTTCCGACGAACAAAAGCCACACGGACTTAATTACAGTCGGACCCGCTTATAAGAGATACGCATATAAGAGACTTACGCTTACAAGAGACAGATTCTATTCCCCGGTTTCCGAGCCCATAGTCTCCCATCTTAAAAAAATCGCGTATAGGAGACTTGAAAACTCGCTTATGAGAGAAACTCGCTCATAACAGACTCGTGTCGATTCCCCTTCTCATAGGATTCCATGTTGAAGGATTCGCTTTCAAGAGACAGATCGGAGCACTTTCACTACGAAGCGATTTTTTCCCGATTGCGACTGCTCGTTAGGCCTTCTAAACGCGCCTTAGGCTAACGTATGCGGGCCCGTGAAGAAAGGTTCATCCTTTCCGACTTCCAACCATTTCATCCGCGATTGGGTGTTTCCGCGCATAAGAGAAACTCGCTTATAAGACACTTTTCACGGTTCCCCGAGGTCTCTCTTATAAGCGGGTCCGACTGTATCTGTCGAAGGTCTGGGACAGTTATGCTCCATATCTTTGCGTAGCTCTCCGGTATGGCTTCCGGTGTGTCTTCCGGCGGATAGTATGAGCATCTTTGTGAATAAGTGAAAGCTAAATTTCCTTCGTATCCTTCGCAGCTCCTCACCTCAATACCGTTCATACAATAAAATACAAGGGAAATGGCAGATCAGGACTCGTTCCCCGACCTGGAAACAACGACCGATGAGGAGAAGCAACTCGCGGACAAAGCATCGAGGCATTTCAAAAACGGAAATTTTAAAGAGGCTGAACGAGCCCTTCTGGAGCTCAAAGAACGGAGACCGACAGATCTTAGAGTGGCTCAAAATCTGTACGTACCATAGGCGCGCCTCAAGTCCTCAAGTCAAGGGCTTGAGGCCCTGCGCCTCGGCAGATATGTGAGGCGCGCAGTGGAGACTCGGATGAATCTCCGTCCCACCTACAATGTGGTCAATTTGATATTTCAGCGTTCTGAGTGGCCGGTCCTCATCGCTCCTAACTGAATTGGAAAGTATTCTGCGCGAGAGCCAAGGCGAATTCGATGACTTGGATTCTTGCGTACTGTTGTTGAACACGGCATTGCTACAGTTCAAGGCTCAGAAATACCACCGAGCCCAACAGATTCTGGAGAAACTTCTGCCTTTCTTGGAACCTTTGAATGAAGGTTCGTAACAATGAGATTTCAATTTTCGTCCTCGATCTTCCTGTTTGACTCGTGAGGTAAAATGAAGATCGCCAATTGTTTCTCCCACAGCCTTGTCGCGTGATCTTCTGTTTCTATACATGGAGACATGCTTGCGGCTGAACTATCCTGAAAGAGTGCCGTCGCTGATCGGGAGCCTCGAAAGTTTACTATTCGGACGCGGCACCTCACGTAATCAGAATTCGTCTCAGAACCGGAGTACCTCACCCGAAGAAAAAAATGCCGAATTCAAGCCCCTCGTTAACCAATACCGCGTCAGGTGAGCCTGCCGTCGAACGACCCGAGTCGCTAGCCATCCAAAGTTTGCCCAGAAGTGTTGGACATCCTGAAGCGGGGGAGGGCAACCGGAATTTGCTGCTGATTGAAATTCTGAATTCATGATCGGCGGAACGGGCCGCAGAAAGTCGCCTCGCCCTGCCCTGGGGATCTCGTTCCGCTTAGAACGGAGACTGAATTCGGACTACCTTTCGACGCAGGTGTTTGTTGGCGCTCCGCAGTCTGAAGGCGTGTAAGCGAGAAGTCAAAACCCTCAACGGGGAAGATCGAGATCGGAACGACAAGGTACGACATTCGGCGCTGGGCACCCGCAACGGCGCTTAAGGGTGCCATCAGCTCTCCATTCGATAGGGCGCGGATCGGTCACCAGAATCGCTTGTTTTCAGGATGAAATCAACACGGTCGTCTCGGTGTTCTTACGGGCGCAGCTAGAGCATCATCGAGATAACGGCCGGAAAGCTGTGAAAATATTCAACACCCTACAAGGCAAACAAAGCCTCGGCGAGAAACATCTTGCCGCCATGTTCTACAACGATATGGCTTGCATCCACTTCAAAGCCGGTACGTGTTCGTGTGTCGGGAATTTCTAGTGTCGATGTTCGCTACTTATCGATCGATCAGCTTCGTAATCGATATTGACCTCACAGGCAAGTCAAGCTTAGCTCTCCTATACGCGCGGAAGGCGGTTGAAGAATACCGTCGTCAAGTGAGCTGCGGTGAGCCTCATCGTCCGAAGTTACTCTTCGATCTCCTCTACAACGTGGCTGTTTGCAAGTTGTTCTGTGAAAATTATCAAGTGGCTTTCGAAGATCTGCTCCGGTGCACAAAAGTAGACCCAGCCAATCCCAGCGTGTGGTTGCGGCTGGCAGAATGCTCGATAATGATCCATCAGAAATCTCATAGAGAGAAACTCAATCCCACGAATATCGTCAAACGCTTCGTCGGCGAAGGAGCCCAGCGGAAAATTCTCCTGGCAGAAGATCCATACAGTAAACTCAATGGGAATGACGACGGCGAAGAGATCGCTCCGACCATTCACTTCGCCGCAAGAGCGCTAAGAGTGTGCCTAGTCCTAATTAGCGGTCAAGAGGTCTTCTTGACGAAAATTGAAGCCACGAATGGCATTGCCCCCTGCGCGACCGCGTTCCAAGAACTCCGATTGCTACGAAACAGCGCAATCTGCGCGTCCGCATATGTCCACCTCTGCTTGGGAGACTTCGGTGAAGCACAAGCTCAGAGCGAGCTGCTCCTAACGCAAGAGCGGCTCTCCGGGGCTCAGAGAGTTCTGGGGCGGCTTTACTGCGCGGAGGCGCTCTTGATGCAAGATCAACTATCGGAAGCTGTGGAACACCTGAAATCGAGCTACGCGGAGGAAATGACATCGATGCCGTCGGCACCGGCGGACGAGACCGAGGTCCAGTGCAGCATACAGCCGGAAATGAGCTGGCTCCCTTCATCGGCTCAGAGCACAAAACAAATTTTCCTCTACAATCTGGCTGTGGCTTACACGCTGCGTGAAGAGCTCAACAAAGCGGATGAAATCCTCGAAACGCTCCTGAAACAGGTCGAATGTCCGCCACAACATGTAGTCAGATTAGCCATTTATTTACATCTGCAGCAGGGACGTCCTCACCTCGCCAAACAGATCATATGTCAGGGCTTACCGCTGTTGGCCTGTTGAATAAAATGCATTATAGCTAAGTTAAATGTTCGGGAAAACGATTTTTTTTTCTCGGGCGGGAAAGTCGAGAACAATGGGGGAACGAGAGTAATGAATCGAATCGATTAGAATTACCTTCGCGCCGCCAAAAATTCACCATCTAGGTCTACGTTCCATTGAGTCTTCCCTCCAGCACTGAGCCGTGCAAAGCTCTCTGGGCGACCGAACAACTATGGAGCCTTCACGTCGCTGTATATATAGAGGAAAAAATCGAATTCGGGCTCTCCTGGCAACGCCGAAACTCCCGGGAAACAGTTCGCACTCCCGCGTCCCGCGAGAGAGAAGAAGCTCTCAAGACACTCCGAGAATCGCATGCAAGACTCTTCAGAACGTGGGCGTTGACAGATTTTTAGGCGCCATTTGTGTCTTCTCGCCGAGGGAAAGACTTGAACTCGCGGCCGAATTCAATCGAATGTCTCGATATCCTCTCTACCGTCCGCCGAGGGCTCGTCCCGCGACCTCGGTTCATAGATACGATAATTTCTCCAGAGTATCGGAGTAGACAGATCCGTCCGAATTCAATTCGGAGCTCGGCCTGCGGCTCTCGGTCGAATCCAATTCCTTACGCTCCCCTCCGTCACAACGGGTACTCCACGCATTGTTTGTGACTCCTGAGGATCGGACGGTTGGGTCGGGGGGATCATACCCCGAAACTGCTCGAAATCTCTATGTTTGCTCTCGACGCACGCAGCCGGTGAACTGTCGGATGGCTATATAAGAGCACAGAGTCCTCTGTTTGGCAGTTCAATTTGTTTCCTGGCCTGTCTTCCTCTAGGACATAGTGAAGCAACCATAAGGTATGTTGCCGCCTGGCGAGGAGAAAGGATTTGTCTGACACCTCTCACAGAGCAATACGTCCTGCTTACTTATCTCTTTCTATAGCTCGCTCGTTACTGCGTCAGTGTTGATCAAATCCCGTCGCCCTCACCACTTCTCACTTATTATTCCAATGGTCACCCTCTCGGCGATCCTCAGCAAATTATTCAACATCATTAACTCTGTCACTGAATAATTAACCACACGCAGGTGCAATCTCATCAATATTCGTTTCGATATGAGGATTGGTGGCCTCGCATTGGCTTGCGCGTTGTTAGGCTTTGTTTCATGCGATAGTACATACGAAGCAGCGGATTACGCTACCACAGAGGAGGTTTCCCGTCAACCGAATGCTCTGATACTCGTGCGTCGAGATTCTCATCCCCCCCAAACTTCGTCCGTGCCGTTCCTCAACCATGCCGACGGTGAGTGAACTCCGGATGGCTCCCAGTCGGGGGACCACTCTCCCTGAAATCAAAGTGCCTACCTATATATCATCTATACAGGCCCAAGACGGTGTAGCCGATTCCGTCTACCGGTTCGGGTCGGCTGATCGCTTGCTCGTGTTTCAGTGATGATGGGGGTCGACCTACCGGATTACATCATCTCCGCTCAGAAAGGCGATGTTCCGGCAGGGAACCGACATATTCAACACCTCCGTCAGAGACTCTTCCACGGCGGTCGCAAACGTTAGGAGCGGTTGCCTGATTCAGCAGAATAGCAGAAAATGCGACCGTCCCGGAGGTATTGATGGCGCTTGAAGAAAATCTGAGGGCTGCACCGGAGAGGCCCCACAACGATGTTCGTCATCGATCTCTCGACCGTCGACATACGATACGGTTTTAAGCCGTCTCGACTGAATAATTGAGGAGTCTCTTACCCAATACTCAGCTGCCGCTCCTGGTCTGATAACTTATCCAAATAAAAGGAAGCTGAGCATTGAACTTTCGCTCTTCGGAAATTTTGAGCACGTCGGTCGTGACAACATGAGCTCCATAACTAGATAATTTAAGATCCATCAGGAAATTCGCGCGGCGCGAATATTGGCGGCGGAATCCTCCCATCAGCTGCTGGCACCTACTGAGGGTAGCATTCCCCGGCCCAACTCTGTTTCCGATCCGATTGCAACTCGGAGTATCTCAGTGCTGACTCGCAGACTCACTCGATTTGTATGCAACATCGAAGTAGCCTGCGGAGATGCTGATAGGCTAAGAGGGAGTTACTCTGCCCGAGAAGGGCTGGTTCATCTTTATTCACGTCCGTGCATAACTCTCCGCGCAGTGAATGGTAACCCGTCTGCGATCCCTCGCTGCCAACCCAGACGAAATCCGGGGAAAGGAGCGACGAACAGATCCCGGTCGAGGGTCATATTATGTATAGGTAGGGTCTCCAACAGCCCACTCTAGCCGGTGATTCCTTCAGAGCCGGTCTTAAGCTCGAACGTTAGCGAGTTTGAGAAACCGTGATAGTCTCTATCGGTCATCCCCTGGATTTCATCCGAGGGGGCCCTACCTGTTTCTTGCTCATGCTGCCCCATGACTCGGCAAACTTTTGAAATGAGGTGCCCTAGCGGTTTCTTTGCGTTTTCACAGATGGAGGTGAGGGCAGAATACGTCTCATTCCCTCCGGTCGAAACCGAATCGATTGAGTTTTCCGTGCAAAGCTGCTGAGAGCTTCTCGAAATGCGCCCTCCGCCAAAATTCACGGCCTACCACGGGCCCCGATCACAATATTCCCGGAATAAATTAGGCGGATATAAGTCCTGCCTCTTGGATACCTCGGGTCACTCCGATAGAGATCGTTGACGACACTCCTGCCGTGGGCGCCTCGACCCACCGAGGATCGGGACTTCACGAAGGTTTGCTGCATGCGGGTTTCGTTCCCGTCCGCGCATCCGCGCATCCATACGGCTTCGAAGAAAGCGACTCCTCCGTCTGAACCAGTCTCCTCCAGCCAGTGCAATCTTTTCTCGGTTTTCCGGACCCTCGGAGCATTGGAAACTCCCCTCTCCATCACGTGATGACTTCGGCTTCACTGCCGCTGACCATCAGTCGTTGACTTTACGGGTCGGAAGACGCGTGATTCCGTTTGTAAGCCAGGTCCGAATGTCCCCGATCCGCGTTCCCCTCCGCCCACGAGGAGGATTAACGAAAAGAGCGGTGTTCGGAGTTCCGGACCCGATTGCTCTATTGCGGATTCGTGGAGTTCAGGGAGGGCTCCATTATCGAATGGTCCGGAGGGTGCTGGTGATATCCTGGGCGGCCGACCTTCTTCAGAATGCGGCTGATCGGGCAAACGCCCCTCTCCTGGGGACGTTATCCGATTGTCTGCACCGGAGGCCGCGTGTCACTCGATCGGGGGAGCCGCCATCAGAGTTCTTCCTCAACAGTGCACTGTAGGAGCTCAGAGACTGGTTGTGATCTTATCGAAATCACCGGTAACGAGACAGAGCTCTCCAATAAATTAATTCGATGCAAAGCCTGGACCTGAAGGGAACCTCCTCCAATTACAAGCCGCTTCGAATAAAGCATCCTGCCTAACGAGCCGGACGGCCGCTGAGTGCGGTGAGCACGAGGAGTGCCCCGTTGTCCAATCGAGCGAGTCGATGAATTCTTCCTCGTTTCTGATTCCAGTTTGAATTAGCGATTTCTGAAGCGGTGAGAGGGATTGTGATGCCGCCGACGCGAATTCGAAACGATGTCCGGATTTACTCTACCCAAAAATTCAAAGAGTCGACCTAGTTTCTCGACCGGACTTCGCTCGTCCGGCGTAGGTATATGATCTGAGAACAATGGCTTTGCTGTCGAGAACGTATCCGTGGACTGAATTCTTGTTGTTTGGAACGAAGGTTTCCGAAACACCGGTGCTATCGTATGTATGTCTCGAACGAGCGGCTGTGAGATGCGCCACATGCAATATATTCGCTACACCAAAAAAAATTCAGACTAACAGCGAGAATGACAAGCGAGCCGATTTTCCCTTGTCCGGAAGCATTAAAAGGATATCGATGACCTGCGGATCCTCCATCCAATGTTGTTCATGCAATCCGTGAGGGGAGCGTGAACAACTCCTATTTGACAGACCTACAGCTTTTGTCGCCTTGCGATGGAGCGCGGTTTATTCTCTGCTTTCCCGGTGCGCAACACCTGCTTCCGCGAGGAAATGGAGGAGAAAATAGGAGACCGTCAAGTGTCGGCTGCAAGGCATATCCGAGGATAAAACGAGGCTTTACTCTCATCCTTTGATACACATAGCGAAATCCGCGGGGCGCCTCGAAACTGGTGCCTTCGCAGCATAGAGAGCGCCCGATTGGAAAGAATTTCCTGCCGAGTCGACATCGAATTCGCGACGAAGTTTGTGGGATTGGGCACTCCTGCTCGACCGCGAGTCAGCCAGGACAGGACTCATCCAAATTTGACGATTGTGATCAGATTGCCATGGCTAGCCCTTATTATCTCTCAACTTCTGGCAGGTTTTCAATGCGAAGTCCATTCCATGGGCGGAGCTACGTCTCGCTCGAAGGGGAATTCGTCTCGAGTTCGATGATATTCCTCCGACTATGAAAAGTTCTCTTCCTCCGACGTCGAAAAGTTCTCGGGAGTTTGAGCGGAGTATACTCTGTCCGGGGAGGGGTCCAAGAGTCAGGAGCTCTAGAGCACACGCAACATTCCGTAGGGGGTCCGACAATATTACAATAGAGGTCTTCGACCGATCCCGTACCTAATTCTATTTCTCAATCTCCCATCGATGTGATGTGGCTTCCGATGCTCAGAGCCTTTTATACGCTCACGGTATCCTGGTGTGATCGAAAGTCCGTAGAGTCGCAACTCGCGTGACTGAAAATGACCCGAGATCGAGGCTTAGAAATCCGGGGCCGGATGGAGATTCACACATCATTTATTCGTTTCGATACGACTCCCTCCGATTCATTCCATCTCGTCCCCTTCTGATCACATGCTTTCGACCGCATGGGCCGAAAATACTTCTCCTCGGTTCACACATGGACATTGGAAGGCTGACATTCATCCGATATCGATTCCAGATCTTCGAACACATCCGATTCTATGTTGGACGTAGATTCACGATGTAACGAACGCTTCACCGAGCTCGGGGTTTCACGCAGGTGCAGAGTTGACTCCGGAGTCGTTTATACCATTGCTGTTGGTCCTTGCTCTCTACTGTCGAAAGAGGAATCCGTATGCTCCCAAGCTCTTGCGGAAGGCTCCCCGCGAGAATTTGTATTCAGATAATCTCTAGATGCTTCACTTACGACTGCTTTCACTCCGCTTGAAATTATTCCGACCCATATCGAAATCGTTCTTCCTCTGGAAAACAAATATCATAGATTGAAATCGCAAAACTGCTGTTGCAGCTCCAAGCCCCGTCCGGCGCTACCCTGAACTCTCAGAGAATTTTCTTGATTCCACCAAATGCTGTCTCCAAACGACGGAGCGTCGCTCGAATCGATCGATGGACTTCTGCTCGGGCTATTCGGGATGAATTCCGAGATGCACCTGACAAAGCGCGACCCTTCTCCCTCCGTACGGGTAGAAGACGCTGGTAGATACGAAACTCTCCCAAGCATCTCGAAAACAGACTTGAGCCTAAGGATGGATTCTGTCAACGCGGCGTCGGGGCCGACGACACTACCTAATTATTCTTGTAGCAACATTCTTCCTTTCCCTCTGTGAGAGACCTGCTTACGACTGTGGCAGCAGTCATTGGGCTGAGCGTTCCAGAGATCGAGCCGATTCATCCTCCGGAGCTTGCCGACATACCGGAGATCAGCGCTCCATTCACCACTTTCCGTCGCCTAATTCCATGTCCGACAGCGGACGTCCAGGGAGATGGATGGAAGAAGATCGAGAGATAAATGATGTCGCTCACAGAGTGCGCTCAGAAATTCATTCGCGCGGCTCTCCACACGGATCACATAGTCGGTTCACGCAGCAACGCTTGATAGCGGAAATGTTCCAAATAGTCTCGACTCAGAACTGAGCCCCTCATTTCCCCAGATACCGTGCTCTGGGATGCGCGCTGCAAGTGATGGGCTTGGACTTCTCAAAGGTAACAGAATATTTGAATGACAAAGGAAGAAAATTAGGCTCTACTGGAAGAGCAAGACGAGGCGCCAAGATCCTCGAGCCGGGTCTTCTCTGTCGAGGAGAAGAGGTAAGCTCTGATTGATTACACAGATGTGAGGGAAACCATCTGACCTTGACTTCAATGAGAGCAGCGCGGATTAGGTCGTCGATGTAGGCGCGAGCCTTGATCCTGATCTCTTCCTCTGTGGCCATTCCGAGATGAGACACTGTTAACTTTTTTTTTATTCCTCTTTCTCCCCTTGCGGTTGTCGTTGATGATGACTGAGGTCGGTCTCGACGTTGCGGTTTTTACGGTCAGAACGCGCTGCTTGCTGCTCGTAGCGATACGAGTCGTCCGTAGGTTGCCTTGGAGAGCGGAAAGAGTTCCTCTCTCCGAAAGCGTTCCACTCTCTTGACCGTGTTTTCAATCGTTCTGGCAGCGAGCAACAGCTTCCGCTACATAACAGCGATCACATTCGTGTTCGGGAATCTCCTGGGATAGCACAGTCCAGCTTTGGAATCCTTGCCTGAACAAGTACATAAAATAATAAATGATGACAGTCATATTAATGGACTACCGCCGGTATATGGTGCACAGCTGGAGGATCGGCTCGGACGATCGGCCTTGGAAGGGAATGTTCTCACAGCGATTCGCTAACTCGGATCCAGAAAACTCAGTGAAGCCTGCAGGTCAAATCCATCGACAGTTCGCGGCTCAGCATATTACGGAGAGCCTGAAGTTGATTCGCTGCGCTAATTCCCTAATCCGGAGCGAGGATTTTCAGACTCGTCTTAGTGGCTCATTCGTCGCAGACACCGAAGCGATTGATCTCCGCACCTTCGGAAATTGCCTCACACCTCGAGGTTCCAGCTCGAGGTGTGATTCTATGAGGCTCTATGTTTGCTGTGGGAGCGCCCTCGAAGGCCCGGCCGGGGTGTTAACGGTGGTCGGTCGAGTAGACCGAGAGGTCGGTCACTGGATGGGCAAAACTCATTAGTGACTAATTTGCGTGCACGTGATTACCTTATCCTCTGATGCTGAAGTTTTCTCACCCAGTAATGGAGGATCATGGAAGAAAACTAGACTAGTGCTTGTCGATCAGTCAGTACATTTATTCCAGCACACGAGAAAATTTCGACAGCATTTATGATTCAACAATCAAGCGA
Source organism: Galendromus occidentalis (assembly GCF_000255335.2). NCBI lineage: Eukaryota > Metazoa > Arthropoda > Arachnida > Mesostigmata > Phytoseiidae > Galendromus > Galendromus occidentalis. The sequence goes on from NW_003804572.1 coordinate 1,613,816, forward strand.
CTTATCCGCATGTGAACGCCCCGTCGCTCTGCTAACTATTGCGAGAGATCATGTTTTTCTTCCGAAATTCGTCCTTCCACCGCTAATGTCCTCTCTCAACCTGTTCTCCAAGGTCAAGTCTCTGGTGAGGATATCTTTGATCTCTTCGATAACTTATTCCTCTCGAGTCCCGTCGAGCATGCGGGTCGCATATTGCATATCTATGCTCTGTTTTCGACTATCCATATATATACACTTCAGCTTCGTAATATCCCGCACGGTTCCCGCTATCTTCTCAGTGAAGAAAACATCTTCTCAGTGACCCCAGACGAAAAGTCTCCACTCACAAACACTCTGGATATCAATGGCCTTCTCCCCTAATTGCAGTGACGTAATCCAGCCGGATCTTTGGCACGTTTCCACTTCAAGCTCGAGCACGAACACGGATTTTGGTGTGATTCTCCGCAGATACCTGACCCGACAAATACCAGCGGAGTCCCACTGGGAGCAACCGGTCACTAAATATAAGTTTTCTTGCCTGTGGCCGGGACTCGGACATCATTAGTGTAAGAGATGGAGACGGATCTCGTCCTTCGCTACGTAAGATATCCGAGCCGTCTGATGACTTTTGCCACGGAGGTCCTGTACGCCATACACTCGGGAAAAGAGCCGGGAGGGCACTCGCAGCTCCATGTCGACGATCTACGTAACAGCCTCATTCAATTGACCTTGTCTCTTCCAACATTGCTTTTTATTTACACGTTATTGTTCAGTGATACACGCTGAAACCGTTTTGGCGACTGGGTCATGGGTTTTCAAGGACTTCAACAGCTCTGGGTCGGGAGCTACCCGATGGAGAGTACACGATGTCGAGGATAACCGATGAGCGAGGTTCGTCCATCCATTCTTGGTGAGGGCGTCCGTATCGGAGTTGAATGATGTCAGAGTGATTGTGGCGGGGCGAATCTTATTCTTCGAGCTGACGTCGGCGACGGCTCGAAACGAACGCCGACAAGCACCCTCATTGAGATACAGCTGAGCGCTGACCCGGTAAAATGCTTTCCCATGTGGCACCAATTTGATACTGGGTCGGAGCCGAGCTCAAAGAGCTTCCGGCTGCCGGCCAATTTTGATACAGAAGCACGTCGACTGCAGACATCTGCTGAGCGCTTCGCGAGCCCGGTAGTACCACGGCCCCTCGTTCGACTTGGCTGTGATGACGACTAAAAGGATCGACTTCGATGTGAGTCACTATACACGTGGGAGTCTGACAAAAAACGGAAATGAGTGAAGGTATATCGTGAAGCTCACCCGAAGCCCGAGGCCCGTCCGTGGGCGAATGATATTTCGCGTGGGGTATGGATTTCCGTGCCCTCTGTCAGGGGAGATGAAAAACAATGAAGCCCACTGCGCCGTCTTATCGTCGGTCGGATACGACCCGAATATTTGTTATTGCTTTCGTTGATGACCGAGTGAACGGTCGCTATGTATGTCCAAGAATCAGCCAAAGTTCACCTACCTCGTCGGCCAGTAGCTGTGCCTGTTCAGATATTCCCCGGATATACTCTTCAACGAACTGGCGTAGAGTAGGGTCCTTCGCCGGGTCGCTCTTCTGGAAAACGAAATCAGATTTTAAGCTCCTACAGGTTGTTCATGGTTCTCGGTGCCCGATCTCTGCACTTGATTTTACGCCCTCCGACGCCCTCTCATCTCACGATAGATCAAGGATGGTCACGTCGGGGCCTTGGGGGCAATGAGAAATATTCACCAGGTCAGCTGCTGTCTGGGACGATTTAGTGGCTGCGACGCGAGCCGATATGGTGGCCTCAGACGGCGTCTCAGCGGAGCCGAGGCCGGGGGGGCTGTCGTCAGCGAACGGGAGACTCGCTGGTTTTGAAGACATATATTCCTTGGCGGCTTTTCTTCTACAATATTCGGCGCCGCTGTTGTCCCGTGAGGTCGGTTCTCCTGGGATGGAATTCTGAATAAGTTTTGCGAAAGCGTGATCAAGGCTCATGAATTTCCCGTGGGAACTTCACGCTGTCAGAATGACCGCACCGATGACCGCCACCGGGTCTGATTGCGGAAAGCTCTCTTGGAGGTACTATGATCGGGGAATAATTTGAGACTTACGGTCGACAACGCCGTCGTGAACCCGACCGTTCGGCATGCCGGTCGTCGCGATTTCGCGGGGCCTCCTCTTCGGTTCCGAGTCTTCATTCGAGTCGGACTCATCACCGGAGCTCGAATGCTTTATTTTCACCTGTCGCTGATAGACCGGAGCGACGTAGGACGAGGGCTCGTCGGGACTCGGGGTTCGATCTCCGACAAAATCGATTTGTATTTCGGGCGTCGGGCCCTGGGGATATGAGAATTTGCGTTTCATTAACAAATCGAAGGACGGAACGCGTCTCCGATGAATAGCAGAACGTCGGCGTGGGAGCTAGGCGCATGAAGTTTCTACTCATGTTCAAACAATGAAACGCACATGACGAAGCGCAGGTTTGCACTGCGCTCCGCTTAGAGCTTCGCAACTTGTCCGGGAAAGGCGACGATTCAGTGGGCTGCGGGTGTTTGCAAACAGCAAGACAGACTCACTGTTGTTTTTTCATTTCAGCAAACAAAGAGCCCCTCTCTCCGGACCCTTCTGTCGTCACAGGTGACGACGAAGAGATCGTTCAATGGTGCAAGCTTCTGTAAGCGTCAGTACGAAATTTACTAACCGAGAATGACTGGAACCTCTTTTTGGCCGGGTATTGCGACGCTAGTTCCTCTTCCAAGAGAGCGTCTTCGTTCTCTTCTTCCACAACGCTGAAAGCCTGGTGCTGGATGATGGCTGTAATCGAACGAATGATAATGCTGGCATGGAAAGCTCTGCACATTCGGTCATCCATAATAATAGTCTAGCTCCACTCGGCAAAGCGGCTCGGTCGGGAACTTCTGAGACCTGCTGATGGGCTAAATTCAATGAGCTTTATTCGCCGGCGGGCGTCCTGCGAAATTCAGGGAGCAGGGAAACTTCGTTAAGTCGCCACCTCTATCGCGCCATTTAAAGGGACCTCAAAGTGCTATCTCTCGAGAAGATTACGGTAGTCCTTCACTTAAGCCCCAACTCGCTTATCCGAAATGAATTGCCTCGGAAGGCTTTTAGAACATCAAACCTTCGGAGCGGTCCCACGAACTTCACACAGGCACAATCTTGACTGAACTTCTCCGGAAAGCCGGATAGAACCGAGCAGACGTCTGAGCGACATCAGGGAGCGAAATCTGATTTGATCGTAGGAGGAACATGGAATGCCGCTCGCGGAGAAACACCCACCCGCCAACCCTCGAGCTGAAACGCGCACAGGAAATATGGATGTTTTTTCGGCACTCCGGACCAGGTGCTGCCGGAATTTCCGTGAGCCGTCAACCGGAGATGATTCACGCCGATGCATGGGATATCGAAATAGCACAAAAGCCTCTGGTCGGCCTCTCTCGGCGGTGGTCACTGTCGTTTCCTCAGCGTTTTGCCGGTAGATTAGAGGTGGCAAACACGGCGCTGAACGTAGAGTCGGAAGTTTGTTCCTCCGATCGAGACGACGATACGCGCCGCCTTCGAGACGGGGATCTCATGGGTTGGCGGGAATGGAGTTTTCTGCTGTGAGAGAAGCGCTGGACTCATGTTCCGATATAATGAGTCCCTGCCCACAGAGCTCGTATCCGTACCTCCTCTTTGGAAACTTTCTTGATTGGAAATATATTTTCGAGGGAGCCTTCTCGACGAGAAGTAAGACGAGAGATTATTCCTCTCTCGATGCTGTCTCCCTCATAACTAATTGCTTCAGAGCTCCAATGAGAGCTGGCAGTGCCGAAGAGCGCTCAGGGACGGCATGCGAGTATCGCGGAATAAATGCTCTCAGAGCGAGACCTCGACTTTCGGAAACTCTGAGGTCGATTATCACTCCTGACATTATTATTCAAATCATTCCGTGGATCGAACTCAGAGCTTCCCGCGACAGGTGATTGAGACAGTTACTTCAAGCCAGGTTGAGACATTGTTTCACACCCCTTCAAGGTCGAACCATCTCTGTCGGCCATCTCAAGAGTCCGATCCCAGCTAACGAGGCGCTGCCCCGTGCCGGACTTCGCAGGCTGTCCGTGGACGGTGATAAGGTGTGAGGGCAGCCAGTGATCGTCCAGCGTAGAGGGATACCGGAGGTCCCTGAATGGTCAGCATTCCCAGCGAGCTCGTTTACAGCAGCCCCCCCCCC
>NW_003804572.1:1618174-1705003 GCF_000255335.2 Galendromus occidentalis
CATCTCTCGCTTCCCGAGCTGTTCTTCCCCCCCCACTCCTTTCCTTGGTGATTATCTCTCGAATGCATGTTGCAAAAGCATGTCCGACCAAAAGGATCTGATGGTGCGATGCGAGTCAAGCAAACTATGTCCCAGTGATCAGAACTTGCTCTTCAGTACAACTCACATCTTTGCGCCATTTCTTTTGCTCTGAAAATGACGTCGTTGACGAGATTGGCGGCTGCGTCACGGATATCTTGCTTCAGGTCGGCTTCAAACTCCACGGACGAGAACTCTGGAAAAGAAACCGAACGCTCAGCCTCGGAATTTCTTTCATGCTTTCGATTACGGGCATGATTCCCATCGACTAGCCGAACGGGCTCGTGTCACGCGAGCTGAGTTGAGCCATCTCTTATGGAAGGCCTTTTGCCGGCGATGCGGAAGATAGAGGTTTGCGGGATCCTCTCGATGGAGTTTAATTAACTCGTGTGATCAAGAGCTAGCGATCAGTAGAACGGAGTTGAGGAACGGATGTGCACAGTACGGCACCGTTCCTGCGTATTGTTACCGCGGTTCGAATGGCTGCGCGAGCTCATTTTCTCCTATGAGCAGAAACAAGAAATCGAGGCGACAACAGGGTCGCCTCAACAAAAATAATTAATGCCGCCGCCGCCATCTCCATTGAGGCCAGCGTAACGTTATAATGACGTTGGCATTCAGTGACAACATCCTTTGCTTGAATACAGCCTCCACCTGTTAGCGGCACAGCCGGTGAATATTATGACAGTGTCGAGGTCGACGTTGCGCTGTAATTGCGGCCGGGCAACACTGGATCAGCGAACATACATTCATATTTGCCGCAATCTCTACGCCGGACAGCTGTGCCAAGTGGGCTGCCCAGAGACCCGGACCGGCCTTCACAGGCTCGATTTGGATCCTTCCCAGTTTGGGACCACGTCACCACGTTCCAGGAGGTTCGGGGCGAAAAATCGTTCATCCTGTCGCTCGGGCCCGAAAAATCAACTGGGCGAAGGCTCTCCACGGGAGCATAATTCGGACGACGCGGGCGGATTCGTCTGAGCATTTGTCACGATTGAGAGATCTGGACCAAGGTGCTTCGTGCCTCGGGCGGGGGGACAACATACCACTTTGTTCCAGAGTTCTCCAAACCGCCAAACGGAGAAGGATGCACCTCATAGTGCGCCGCGGGATCCGACAGTCGAGGACGCGTGTCTGGTCCGCCTCATCATCGGGTGAGTGCGAGAGTGAACGAGTCTCACCGAAACATAGGCCACGGCGGTGGAGGGCAGCTATTGCTTGGCATCTCCAAGTAAACGTCAACGACCTTGGCGTATTTGCTGAGCCGAGACGGAGTCTCTCGATCAATGCATCGAGATGCAGAATCACCGATAACCTCACGAGATCTCGGACATTCGTTCGAGACGTAATGGATTTTTTCTGAGATTTCCCCGATTCTCCGACGGATGTCGAGACCCCCCCCCCGGTTCATGCTGCGATGCTCTTGTACAAAAATAGTTAAAATTGAGCAGCTTCGATTCTATTTGAGAACTTGCTGGTGGTTTTCGCATGAAACGGGGAGCGAGTCAGAGCGATCGAGGTATTTCCCCGGTCCCGGTCTCCCCGAGAAAACTTGAGAAGGTGGGGGGCACCAAAGCTCGCCCGACAGGTCGACGTTGGCGTCGTTCCGTCGCTCCGAAAACCTTGTTCGTGGTCAAATCGCACTCCTCCTTGCCCTGGACGCGGAGCAGCTGGGCTCCGCGTCGAGTGGCTCTCTCTAGAGTCAGCAGGGGCTATGCGGCCTAAAACGGTTCATATCTCTTCAAAACAGCTGAGAGCGAATAAGAGAAAAGAAGTGGGTCTCTAAATCTGTCGTTTCAAGATCACAGCGCTCAAACTCTCTCGCGCAGCTCGTCCCTCTGTTCTTCGTTTTGAATGTTGTTCCTAACAATAGGATCGGACTCCTCGACATTCTTGTTTGTTTCTCCACTTTGCGGGGAATCCTCGCGTGTGCAACCGTCTTTGACACAGGTCCTTTGTAGGTCGCAAACAAGCATTCGCGTTCTCTCTCTCTCTCTGAACTCTAGGCGATGAGGTTCAGAGAACAAGCATCAAGGGTAGCAGGAGCTCCCATCGGTCGGAGTGGACAGGAGTTCCGACCTTCGATCTCGAATTCCAATATTTTTGCTCGGCAAGCGATCCGAAGTGTTTCCTACGATTACTGTTAGACCAGGCGCGATTTTTCCTTGAGCGGCTACATTGGAGTCCCACGAATTTGCTTCCTTGTTATCTCAGCTCTCAAAGCGAGCTTTTGCAGCTCGTTCTCCCCCGCGGACTCGTGGGGGGTGATCTGCACGTCCCTTCCTCGCTTGTTCCGTCGGCGCCACCCCGCACGCCGACCAGGAATAGAACACGCGATATGCGTAGACATGCCCCAAGCAGCTGTTAGGCTGGCAGGACCAACCGAGTGAGCCAGCCGCTCGCCGAGGAGATAACACGTATGTACAATGCAACTGCTTTCAATAATTATTGCGACGCTCGCTAATCTGAGTCTTCCGTCGAGTGATGCGAGCAAAATCTAATTCATTTCTTCCGGAAGAGAAGTTCCGATCTTCCTAGGTTGCGACGTCGCGCATATACCTGTAGGAATACCGGGACCGTGTCCGTGCCTCCAGAAATTCTAGGTTCGGATACCGGACGGCCTCATCCGACGTCCGAGCGTGGTGTAGGACCGAGAGAGGAGCTGAGAGGGTAAAGCCGCTCAAGAACGCTGTGGGAAGAACTTCGGAATGGAATGGGATATCCTCAGCCCAGTCTCCTGGAAGTTCTTCATCTCAATCGCAGGTCCCAGTCATCACGTGATGCTCCCTCGTATCCCTGCTTCGGAAGCCTCGCAGAGTGCGATTCCTGCAGTTCGGTAGAAAGCGGAAAATTCGGAAGACGTCGAGTCTTTTCATCGGAGTTCCAGGGCGTCGATTCCGGAGTCTCCCGATCCGCTCGAACTAGGGGTCGGAATTCGTTCCGGAGAAAATTGGACCGTTCAATGAGCGACGGGCGAATCTGAATGGAAGAGACATGTCAAAGGTTTTACAGGTGCGCTGTGACCCGACTCATCCCCGACGCGGAGGAGTCCAAGGGAGCCGGAAGCTAAAACTAGAGATAGAATATTGGGCCCCGCGAGGGCTCGGCTCTTTGAGAAATATGCCCAGTCAGGGCATCGGATTGCATTGCCACATAGCAGAAGAGGGGATTAAGATAATTAGCGCAGGATCGGCCCGACCCACCGATCGAGGATTCACCATGACGAATGTTCGTCGCGGCTGACGGTCGAACGCGTGAAATCAATCCCCGGGCTTTAGTAGATACTCGAGGGGGCAACTCAGGTTAGCTCTGCCATCATACGGTTTCGCAGTATCCACAAAGCCCCGGTTCATGGTGCCCGCATTCGAACATGACAAATTCGAGTCTGTGACGTCCATGGAGATCCATTGTCATATTATCTACTCGATGCGAATCGTCATCACGGTCGAAGAGTGGTCCGAAAATCGATACCCCCTCGCGCTAATCAAGCTCATTGACCGCGAGCAGTACAGATCCTCTAATGGAAAATCGAGATTGGCCGATATAATGCGGACCTAGAGTGAGCTCGGAACGATTGAGCAAAATCATGGGGATGATAGCGTGATTCTGACGCGAATCCTCCGGAAGGTAACCCACCCCAGTCCTGGAATCGTCAAGTTACCCGGCGCGATTCCAGACGACTTTATCCTTCCTTGCTTGTAAGATTCTCCAAGCGTCCAAGCAAGGCAGGAGCAAAGTGAACTCCGGTCGGTCCAACGATCGGACCCAACAGGGAAGCAGCCGGCCCACTAACGTAGGCATCAACATTGACCCAATGAGAAGATCTAAACTCGGCAGAGGGAGCTTGTCCCGTGCCTGCTCTCGCTGCAACGATCCATCCTGAGCTAGACCCGCGTAACCGCATAGCTCGAGCTCAGGGGCCAGGAATGACCGATGAGGTGATCGATCGACGCGTGAGGAATTCCGCCTTATTTCCTATCGCGGCCGACGCGAAAACCATCAGAGAGGAGAAATTGACCCTGAATCTTCACGACTCGAGACATACTTCTTTCTCCTCACGGTTACCCTAAGTTAGATGGAGGATTCCCGGATTAATGCCTTAGCTCTAACAGCTTCGTCGGGACCATCTTGATTCGGTGTCCCTATGTGTAGGTTTACGCTCTCTCCGCTGCGGCCGCGATCCCGCTGCCGCCATCGCCATCGTATAGCTGCGTCACAGATAGCAGGAGTTACTTTTAGCCCGTCTGTTCGAGATCCGGAAGGAAGGGGGGAAATATCGGCGCTCGATTCGTGACTCAAGACGGCGACCCAGCGAACTTCTTCTCGTCCACAATGCTATCGCGGCCAAACCACTTCGAATCGAACCTTTTGTCGCTCTCGAAGAGGATATCTATACCCTCGTGTTGGTCATTCGAGAGGAACCTTCGTAAACGAACAACATTCACGATTGGATAAGCCGACAGTCGAAAAGCTGTCGATGCCAATGATGGTCGAGCGTCTTGCTTGCCGCTCACAGGCATCAGGTTACGGCTCCATGTAACGCGAACTCAAACCTCGGTAGCTTCGACGTAACGGTACGATTCCCCAGACACTTCATGCATCATACGTGGTTGAGCAAGCGCGCGTAGCTTCTCGATTCTCTGTCTCTACGGGGAATGGTCTAATGGTGACGGTTCGCTTCGTTAAGATAAAGCTGAAGAGGGAAAGAAACTGTGGCGTTCTCCCCGTTACCGATGCCCGCGCGAGCAGTTTTGCTGCTCGGCGACGCGATCACTTTAAGCATGATGATCATTCGAAGGCGGCGAGTTTCCGAGAACGACTCGAAATGTTTCTTAAAAGTCTCAACTATGCTCCTCTGCTCCTGTTCCTCCTAGCTCGTAGCATCGCAACTGAAACAAAGGAATGTGAGTCGCAGGACGTTCGAAATCGAGCTCGTTGAAGCAGGGGCTCGCGTTTTCCGACCGCTTCTGTTTCCCCGGGATCTTCCGGGATCCGAATAATCATGAGTGTCGTGAATTTCTGTGAATTCCCTCGACTTTCCCCCAGACTCCCTTGAAGCCTTATGTGGAACGCACACGGACCTGCGAGTAGCAAATGTCACAAGCTTCACACTCCGAGCTGGCAAGGAGACCTCGCCGACTTGCCACGGAACACTGAACGTGCGATGGGAAACGCAACAAGCTTTCTGGGTTACCGTGACGGTTCGCCGGTTTTCTTTCACAAGGAGTTCAGCCAGCGTAAGAGATGGAGCTTGCAACACCCCGCAACCCATCAAGGTACGTCACGGCCGGTGCACAAACACGCAGGGACGTACGTGGACACTGTTCGACCTGTTCTAATTTTGGCACGACTCAGCAACGCTCAGCTCGTACGTCTTCCGATGAGTCCAGGAAGGAATGATCATTATTATTGGAAGGTGACGCGCGGACCGGAGCTGTTCCCGCTCCAGATATCCAGCGCTCGACTCGAGTGCTTTTGAAGGATGGGCTTTCGAACCAGTGCGTGTTACGCTTCCGAAATAATTGGATCTCTACGGAGGGACTGCTTAAGCGAGGAAGAGTCCGCGACTTTCGCAGAAGGCCGCTCCTAGACCCAGCCGTCGGATCGTCCGGCCGTTCCATTCTTATGCACGGGCATTGATGATCATCGTCGAGAGCACTTCATGCCTTTTTCAGCGAGCTCTTTATTCAGAACAGTGGCTGCGGCAGGAGGAAAGCGGCGTCCGGGAAACTCTGATTCGTCTGCGCTGATTGTGGAAGCGAGAAGCAGAATGAGAATGTAATTTGTTTTCCGGCTTTCAGCTTGTCTCGTATGATGGCATCCGATCGATTTCGGGACCGACAGAGTTCAGCATGCGCTTTTTCAGCTCTGTTCAACTGCAATACTCTCGACGAATTCCGTTCGAAAACTCTGAACTTGATATGACGATTACGGTGGAGCCGTTCGAAATCGAAGAGAAGGTCGAGTGGTTCAACCGGCACAATTACCATAATGGTGAGTGCTCTGTGACGTGCCTTAGGGGGGAGGAGGGGGGTCCAATGGGAGAGTGAGGCCTTTGCCGCTTCTTCTGCTCCTGTGCGTTTTCCCTTTGGCAACTCCAGTCGGCCATCGAATCACTGCATATTTCGTCAAGTAGCGCATATTGGATTTGTCACGTACCTACTTCCCGCCTGTCCGATGCGGCGATGTCGAGGTTTTCGGAGTTCTCTATTCCTTCGGTTAGAAATCGAGAGAAAATGTCAGACTTGCATCTGACATGAGCGGGATGCTCCTCTTTGATCTGCAGTTTCCTTGGAGGATTTCTGCGGACAAAACCTATCCGAGAACGTCAGCGATGGGGCCGTGCGCTGGGGACTGAACGTCATCCCGCCGCCCTGGAAAACAGACCCAGACTCGAAATGCTTGACCGCGCTCAATTTCCACGCGGGCAATTCCCCGGACCCGTATTTTGTTTCCGTGGGCGTACACGACAGCGATTTGGGATCGGAAGCCGACGGCTCTCGGAGGCAATGTTTGTCCCGACATCCGCTGTCGGTGAGTACTTCACGAGAAGCGTAAGATGGATGAGGGGCGAATCAGCCGCATTCGAGTGCTGCACGCGGTTGAGAGCTAATTTCTGCAAATTCGATTTACAGATTCGAGGGCTTAATTGGATACATACAGTCACGCCGGGATGCTCGGTGCTGACGCTTATGCGTCACAGCGGAATCACTCGAGTGGTTTACGATCGCAAGGAGCCGTACAAAGAAACCATGTATTTAAATATGACTCTTCGCTTGAATGAGGGTACGTAAATCTGGAGCTTCTGTTGTGAGAGGTGCAACCTTGGAAACAAGTTCTTTGAACTACTCAAGGAAGACGATCCTTGTTCATTTCAGGGGATTATTTTGTCACCGACAAAGAATGTGAGTGACGTTTCTTCTCTAGGACTTCAATGAACTTCCAAAAGCTCTGTTCAAGGGGCATGAAGGATCGACTCGACAGAGACGATTTCTTGACAAGCTCTTCCCTGCCCTTCCAGACGATGAAGAGCCCCCCGCGAGAGAATGAGCGATACCGAACGTCGAGGAGTCTCTTGCCGGAGTGATCCCCTCCCGAGTCGCGGGAATACTTTTCGCGACCGACAAGCTACAGCGGGTGACTTGAGCGCAGGAAACCATGCGATTGACTCGATAGTGATCGATGACTTCGGAGAGTACTGTGATTCTTCCCCATCCGCTCGAACGTGATTCTCAGCGATAATTCTCTCCGATCCCCTTGAAGTTGTAGGAGATTTCCCTCGAGTGTCCAATGGATCGTTCCGGCGCATGGTCACTCGTACTGCTGAATCGAATAAAATTCAGGGACATTCAGACAGCAGGCTGAAATCGTATTTCGTGGAAGGGAAATTTATATCCGGACTGACTCCACAAGACCCTTCGGGGAAAAAAGCGACGAGATCGGCGCTTTGGGGATAATCCCGGAGGAGGACACATTCTATCACGGAGGGCAAACCCTAGCGGTTTATTACCACGCGTGGCATCGTGCAGAACTCGTGTATCATTCTCAGCTCGATCGAAGAATACATATCTCCCTCAGTACGCAATCGCATTTGAGTTTGGCGAATATCCTCCGCGAGAAAACCAATACCCGTACGAATTCTTTTGTGATGCTGCTTCAACTCAAGCAGAAATAATATTCACGAGCCTGTATGATTCCCGCGGCTCGATTCAGTCGGAGAGATATCTCTGCGGAAATCTCGAATCCCTCTCAGACTTTGGAGGATGGAGTATGGAGCTACGCAGTTCTCCGAAGGAAATCTTCCCGGGCAAGCAGAATATCTTTTCCCGACGACTCATGAGATTCGCGTGACCCGCGAGGCACGATATATCGATAATCACATGAACCTCTTCTCGAAGCCTCGAATCCTATTAGTGGAGTTCGGTCAGGCACATCACGGCATCTTTATGAGTTTCGCAACAAATCAACACCTCGGGAACGGTCCTGCAAGCAGTTGTTGCAATGGAGGCTGCAGGAAACTTCTCTGAGGGGCCCGCCTTTTGCATGAATGAGACAATTTTCTAGAACTTTGAAGAAGGCCTCTCCAGAACTTAAGCTCAGATGCTCTTTCCCTGTTCGCTGCTCGAGATCTCGTAGCCATTCCCTGAAACCGCATGGTCACGCCAACGAGGGAGCCCCAACAAACAGTATCGACTCCTCTGAGACTCATGGCATCCGATAGAGATCGGGAGCGTGATTTCATGCGGACTCCTACGATCGTGCGAGGAGTCCTCTCCGGGAAGTGTTTGCGTCGTCCCGGAAGTTTGCAGATTTGCTCGGAAGGCAAATATTTCTGCCTGGAAGCGGGAACGGCGGCTGTCATGTGAGCAGAGAAGGGACAGAATAATGCTTTCTGGAGTTGAAAGTCAAAGGAAGCTAAGAATGTCGTTTCCGTGAGAATCGAAAATCTCCAAGAGCTCACTTTCATCATCAGGTATCAGAGCAAGAATCTGATACCCCTCTCTGGAGCCACAACCCGACCTCCAACACTAGAGCGACGGGAAAAGATTCGCCTTCGATCCGCCATCCATGTCAACATCCCCCCTCGAAGCTGCGAAATCGACTCGACAATAATTCCGGGAGCGGTTCTATAGATATTCATGAGTCGTCATTAGTATTCTCCGAGTTTCGATTCTCGATGCGATTGAGCGCAAACGTTGGATACGCTCATTGCTCAAATATTGTTTCACAAACACCCTGTCCAAATGGATACTTCCCGTCCATTGAACAGACGACCGAATTTTATCAAACGGGGGGAATTATCATTCCTTGAGGGACCTCCCGATAGATCCATTCTTGGAAATTGAGTTGAGTCCTCAGCTCAGTGTGCCTCGCACATCCCCGAGTCTCAACCCAGAGAAGTTGATGATGAACCTGTCCAGCGAATCCTATTAGACAGCTTCCGGCTGCTACGAGGGAAGAGAATGAACGCTTAGTTTGCTCATTTCGTCTATTTGAGACCGGAAAGGAATCAACATGACCTTTTCGGCGTTCCTGAAAACCCCGCGAGCTCAGCCAAGTTCGCTCCCCGTGAAACGGCATTGGTGAGCAGCGAAGCGAAGACGTTGTCCTCTCGTGCGAAGTCTCAATCCCTCCTCGTTAATCCGGAACGAGAAAAAAACAACCAGGGACAGTGATGTTCCCTCGCATTAGAGCATTCCATCACCGGAGCTCTCTGAACGGATTGTCGGACGGAGACGAGCGCGCAAACTTTAATTCCCTTCCTCACGCAACAGACCAACTTGTGCGGGAGGGAGCATGACAACGGTCATCGAACTTTATAGATACTAGTTCACACTGCCGAGATCGCAACGATCTTCGATTCAGACAGCGTGATGCTCGGAGACTATTCTCGATGCTCTTTCGATCAAGCATTGGAAACGAGGGGACGGACTCTGTTCAGCGAGGAGATTGTCCGAGAATCTCGATGCGAACAAAACTGTCTTTTGATCCCTGGGCACGCCATGTGATTAGTCCTCGTGCTCGCTAAGTTACTCAGTGTTTCGTCGAGCACTCTTGACCAGCTCTTCCCTCGTTGTGACGCAAATAGATGGGTGCGTTTGCACGTCCGTACATCCAGAAGACTTTTTTGCTGTCGAGTCTTCTGAGCGAATGAGGGTTTTGCTTCCACACGATTATCAGAATCTCTTGAGTGTTCGAGAGATTTGCGCGACTAAGCTTATCGTTTTTTCCTTTCTTTTTCAATTTTAGTCGTCCGGGAAAACTTCCACAAAAGCCCGACGAAAAATTCCCGAACCCCGCCGATGAACAAAGGGAGTTTTCACTCGCCCTCGACTCTTGCTAGCGAGCGCTAGTTCGTGCTCTCGGCTTCCAGGTGCTTTGTCACAAGAGAAGAGAGAGCTCTTGGGATCTGCATGTTCTGCGCAGCCGAGCTGGGCCACGTACGTATCCTCGGCAAAACGACTCGCTACTTCGAAGTTTACATGGTCCGTAGGGTGCATGGCCCCTTCGAGAGCACTTCTGTTGTAACAAAGAATTTCCTGCTCTTTCGGTCGGGCAGGCCCTCTGAATATGAGAATCCTTTATCCCGTACATCGTATCCTTCCTCATCAGAACTCAGCTATCCATGCGCGCATGCCGAATCTGGTACATGGGCTGTAGCGGATCTCATGGGGAATACGCATCGCCTCTATCAGCCCTACGACTGGTGAGCTGCTTCTCATTCGAAATAGAACAAAAAGCAATCCGTAGTTCTTGGTATATCGAAAACCACCGGGATAGCCGCTCGAGTCGGATCGGAAAGCAGTCAGAAGGCCCCAAGAAATACGTCGATCGGGTCCACGTCCTTTTCGTTCCTCATGTGCACAAGTACCTGCCTTCATTTGCTGGTATGAGAGCTGCAACAAGTCGAGCGGAGCTAAATATAGATCCGAAGCCGAACATCAACCATCTTTCCCGTCGTTCTTTCCTTCGGACGAAGGATGAGGACAAGAGAGGAGGACCGTCAGGGCGGCGGCAACGCTACTAACGAGATATGGACTTAATCCCATATTTTCTTTAGGAGCAAAAGTATAACGACTGGCAGGAGAGGAGTGGTCGAGGACTCTTTTTTGGGAAGCGGACCGTCTCCCGGTGACAAACACAGTTTCTTTTTCAACGAGGGAGTGAGATTCCACACGTCCGACACGAGGGCATTCGATAATGATGTGGCGAGACGCATCGAATCTTCAAGAAATTCGGGCTCAAGATAAGGCAATCTGCGGCTGCTCCGGGAAGGATCTCTGAGGATGCACGAAATAGCTGCGGTCATTCGTCAGTTTCCTTGAACAGCTCCACCGAGCGACACTTTGATATTTGTTGCTCCAGCCGGAAATTCGGAATGATATCCTCGCTCGAGATATAGGGAGTACATACGTACTGACTCGAAGCCTGTATCCCCGATTTCTGCGGGTTAGAATGAGATCGTATCAAGTCTTGAGGAAAGGAACTCCGTCCCTCGTGAAAAGGACATATTTCAGAGGATCGATTCCGCAGTCTCATTGACAGCGTTTGGTCTCGACCAAGTCAATGGCTTTTGCCCCCCAAGGAAAAATTCTGAATCCGCAACCGAAATTATCCGTAGCAAACGCTCATGTGCTATTCCTAGATTTACGAAAACACTGCGATCAGGGGACATCAGCGTCGATTGACTTCACGCTTCTGAGGAAAATTCCTCGCCAGGGCCACGCCGGCTTCAACATGAGATCGTTCCGCATCGAAGGACTGCACGAAGGGTGTGTGCGCCGCGTCGAAGAATTTTCGATGAATCCCAAATGAAAGGGCACAGATTCGAACGTCGACACGAGCCTCCTTGTGATGGGTGTCCATAAGTGAACAACTATTGGAGCGCTCTCACTTTATCTGAACCATTTGATTCAGGGAAGCTTCATTCCCCCGGATGTCCGAGGCTGTGGAATGAAACTGCTTACTCTCCTAGAGCCCCGGATTCTGCGCTCCATTCTTCCATCACGCCCTTGCATTTCGACAAGGTGACGATGCATTTTGCCGCACGTGTCGTCCGTTCAGAGGAGCTGTCTATCAGTATTGGCGTTTAGTTTTTTCGTGAAGGGGGGCTAGATCGGGTCTTCGGATTGGGCCGGAATCCAATATGGCGATACTCACCTATACCACAACATTGCGAAGAGATCATTGGGGCATGAACAGCGGCCCTTTTAGCCCCTTCCCCTGCGTACGCCCCTGCCTGCCCCCCTCTCCAATATATTGTTGACTGCGTGGCGGATCACAAGAAGAAAGGTTTCTCCACATTCGAAATGGCGCTCGGAGGCCGAAATATTTTCTGTGTTTTCCTTCAGTTAGGAAATGAGCTCTTCGACGCGTGTTGACAAATTTCACTCGGCAACGGCGGAAGTTCGCGCCCAGCAGATTTTCTGGGCTAGCTCTTAAGCAATTATTGCCACATTTGATGCGGCTCCGCTTATCTGAGTGAATGGTGGCGCCGCCCGGATGGCACAAGAAAAAAACGGCTGGGCTTCCGCTTCAAGCAGGTACGGACCGGAACCTGACGGCCGATGGGACAGAGAGGACACAAATTGAGCTTCAGGTTGAATAATTGATTCGACGCCTCTTTTCCAAGAGCCTCAAGATCGATTGTCGAAAGGATGGTGAAGCGCGGGCTCGTTCGCACTGATTACGTCCGCTCCATAACGAAATTTTTCTGCGAGCTCCCCAGACAGCTGTTGCTTGCCTTGCTTGATCGGGATTTATTCCGCGCGATCGTTCCCTCGAGGTCATACACGTTTCTCAAGCTGCCCGGAAAATCGATGTCCCTTTTCGTTGCCAGTGCCACTTCGCGGGCGATCATCCGACTTATCGAATCGCTCGGGTTCGAGCAGCCATCGAGTTGTACTTACTTATCAGGGAAGCGAGAAAATTCCCCCAGAAATTCTTCCCGCAAGGAACGCGGTAGTGAACAACCCCCTTCCCAGAGGCGCACTGATCGAACATCTGCCGTATCCTGACATCTCCCTTGAAGGTTCAAGAGCCAGCTGCTTTTGTGCATGATGGAAAACCATAAAGTTATACTCCTGAACGGGGTTTAGCTATGACAAACAGCACTCGCAAAGATCGCAGATGTCCGTCATTTAGCATGGGGATGTTCGATTCTAGCGAGTTGACAGACGTGGAACAAGTGAGCGACAGCAAGCATTCACTGCCGCAGAACACGTATTCTCAGTCACGGTGCTGAGCCAGCAATGTTTGCACAGGATGGTTTGACGATCGGTGCTGACTGAGGTCTACTAGCTTTGAAAACATTCCAAGATCGACGTGATCTACAATCATATTGTACGCGGCACGCTGCTCTCTCAGTCAGTGTTTCCCGGAGAATTCATCGAGGCTCCCGAGAATCCTCGGATGATCGAAACTAGTTGCTCGATTCGTTTTCTTTTCTTTCTCATCGAGTGCCTCTCTCCGAGCGGACGAGTAGCCCCGGGGCATCTTCTGACGTCATCGATTCCAGAAAAGGTTGCGAAAACGTCTTGTTAGATCAGAAGTCGATCGGATCTCCGCATTATTCCCATGGATCGCGTTATCGACTCGTACTGGAATCTTGTTTTCTTCTCTATCTACCACCTCAGTCCTCTTCCGCGACAGGCACCGGAGAGATCATTGCTCGAGTCAATCAAGCGTGATGATCCATGGCTTTGATATTTGCCGTTGCTGCATAGCAAACATTATTTCGCCTCATTCTGATATGCGGAAATATCTCCGCGAGCCCCACCATCCCGAACGGGACATCGCTGTCAGATCTCGTGGGAATTCTTACAGGAGAGAGTGGTGGGTGAGAAACAGTGAGCTGTCTGAGTTTCCGCCTAGCTCGTTCGAGACCACTTGTTGCATCCCACCAGATATCAGAGACGAGGATTTCGATCGCTGATTTTTTTCTCCGATCCAATACTCAATTTATTGCAGAGATCGCAATCCTCCAAAAACCTGGGCTACCACAGTCCGCAGAGATCCGGAAGATCTTTTTTTTCTCGAAAGGAGGAAAACCGCATATCTCGAAAACTCGCTACTCGGATCGTTCAGGTTTACCACGGTCGGGAACGGGTTTCCTCCTCATGCGGGCGTCAATAATGCGCAACTTTCTGTCCGCGGAATCACTGTACCGAGTGTGCGCGTCTCAAGGGAACGTTTGTCCTTTCGTCGACTCACCTTGCTTGCCGCCTTTCATGATGGGGATCTAGACACCGTGCCAGACTGCGGCTTTGGAGCTCACAACGCGGAAGTTAAAGCTCCGTCTGAGTGACTGCTCGCTCCGCTCTCCAGGCTTGGAACTCGACGTAGAGTAGTTTAAGTGTCTTGTCACGTTTTGTTGCTTCAGCTCCAGCTCTCCCAGCTCACAGTAAATAAAGGACGGCGGTAATCTCGAACAGGCCGACCGCCAGCTCGTCAGACAGCCACCTTAGATAGTCGGTGTTTTGTAGACCGACCCGCGCGGAACGAATGCGACCCGCGCCGCTCAGAGAGGAATGCGCGCGCATGGAAAGGACACTAGCTGACTGGGGAAGAGTTCAGCGAACGTCGTCGTTGCCACCGTCGCGGTAGTTTTCGCGCGGCGGTCCAGCCGGAGCCGCGGTGTTGCTCGCGCTGGAAGTCGCAGATCGGCAGACCAAACGATCGACAAACAACAGGTGGCTCCTCTCTTCACCGCTGCACAGCGTCGCGGTCTCAATCGGTACAACGAGGAGACTCCAAGAGGATGGTCGCAGCACTGCATCGATGGAACGTGGACAAACATGCATGCCGATTGGGTCGGAAGACGGCGGATCGGGTCGACGTCTTACAGATTAACTAAGAAGCGATCAGGCGAACCGTCGTCCTTATTACGGAGATGAGGCGCTCTCTTCCACGCTGAGAACTTATCGGGGAACGACCTCGACACTGCTGCGACTCGAACCTCAGTTCGGTCTTCACCAAGCCTCAAATCGTCATGAACACGAATGTGTGCAATGATTGGAGGGTATAAGATTCGAATCGCCGCCGACCAATTCGATAAGGCGAGAAATCTGACCTTTGAGCTAAATCTGAGAATAGCAAAATATGCTGCCCGTCCAATTAAGACTGAAGCTTAGTTTCCCTCCGATGGATACCGCGGGCTCGATTTCACCGATGCGAGAACACTTCAAGTCCCGTCAGAGCTCATACCTAGAAACTCCTCGCGTCCTGAGAAGGCATTGGTCGCGGACAATGGCCGGATTCTTGAGAGCACTCGGGGGAAGCGTCCGTTGACCTATCTCCATGGTCATTACAATAAATCAGAATGTCGCCGACTATACGAAGCTCGGAGGAGCTGCGAGTAAACATCCACGGCGGCATGTGGGAGCGTCACTCCGAGGCTTAGCATACAATCAGCCAGGTCGGAACAAATCCCTATCAGTTCAGTCGAAACTTTCGGCTCCGAACATAATCAAGCTCCGAAGGCGAGGTCGCGACCGTTGCTCTGAGATTTTCTCTTCCGAGCATCCGTCAGCGCCTCCGCGAATAAACCTAGAGCCCGTGGCTGCTGTTCATTGGAAGAACACCCGAGTGTACCGAATAATGACGGCCTTGGTCACACGACCGCGAGCCGAACTTCTGTTGTGGTGCAGTCCCAACAGGAAGGGTCCTTAATAGGAAACGATTGCGATCCTCTTGTGTGGGATCGAGGCAACAAGTAGTAGCCTTCGGTTGTGACAACTGGTTCCTCTTGCTGGAAAACGGGAAACCCGGTTGCCTTCACAGCACCCAGCTCCTGCCATGTGTTCCCCGGAGCTACTCAGCGTCACCGACGACAGCTTCCAGCAGAGCGCTCTATTGAAATCTGAGTTCCCCGATAATGGCTCGAAGAACTCTTGGCAGACTTGTGATTGGTGCGGATCCTGCCCATCGATTGTAAGCGTTAGCCGTGAGAAATTCCCTTCCCTTCGCAATCGGACTCACATCGCGTCGCTCCTCTATTTGAGCGAGGATTTCTACGCAGGAAGCGGCGGTCGGAGGCATTAAATTATAATTTAATATCGTTTCTCTTTCCAAGAATAAATATTCCACCGTACATTTCCACGGAACAAAAGCCAGTTGTGCGCAGCAGCTCGATCTCAGCCCCAGATGGGCGGCCACTGGGGCACGGGAGGGGGCTGCGGAGTTTGCGAGCCCCCCGTACCTCCGCGAGGGAAACTATTTTCATTGAAGATGGTTCTGCCGGTTTCTTTCCTGGAGATCTCATTCACCATGGATGCCGTAGCTCGATACCACTCCTCACCGACCGCTTGAATCTGACTGGCTGGCAGGAGGAATCCAAAACGACCTTTGTCGCGGAGTTCGATGGCGAATGCGTATTTGATGTTCGCGCCTTCGTGAGCCCAATCGGCGGCCCCACCAGCTGCCGGCGAGAGCAGCTGGGTCACAGTGCCAACTTGGTAATGCAGGCCGCTGTAGGCGCTGATTGCACGCTGTCCCGCCTGGGCTACTTGCAGCTGGTCGTTGTAGTGTGCGCTCTGGATTCTCGGCCCCGCGCCGTAGGGCAACATGATCAACTGACTGTACGAGTGAATCGTTTGGAACATCTTTATGCGTCCTGTAAGAGATTGCACTCCACTTCTGACCGCCTGGGACTCCAGTTCGGAGAATGGCCCCGGTCCTCGGTAAATGTCCGAGCACACGTCTCCGCTAGTTCCAGGACCACCAAACGCGTATCCAAAGTTCCGATTCGGGTCCACACCCTGACAGCTGTAGCCCTGGAATCGGACCCGGTTCTTGCGCCACATCCGATCCCCAGACCAAGTCCGCTCGTAGCCGTCCGGGTTTATCAGGGGATAGACGTGGAAATCGTAAGCGTCGAGCAACGCTTTAACGGTGGCGTCGGTTTTCGCTCCAGTGACCAGCTTGTTTATGATGTACAGACTCGTGGCTGGAGCTATCCATTCCCTAGCGTGGATACCGGAGTCGAGCCAAATAACAGGTTTCTGGCCTCCACCGGACGCGATTTGTAGACCTGAACGGAAAAGTTTATTATAGACTGCGGAGAGGTGAAGTTCCCTCATCCCATCTCGAGAACTAATAAAAGAGACCATCGATTGGCAGACTCAAGCAGGTGGGAAGCTTCCCGACTTCCGTTCTCGGGGAATCACTTTTTACCTTTGATCTGTCTTCCTTCATAGGTTGAGCCGATGGTGTTCAGGGTAGCAATGTCGGAATAACGGCTGGCGATCGCGTCGAGATACGCGGAAATCTCGTCGTATGAGTGATACTGATTCAGTGCGAATCTCGCTGGATCACTTCCCACCAAGAACAAATTCTGCTGTCTGTTCTCCTCTTTTTCATGCTGAATCCAACTCTGGAGATTTTTCGTCGCCAGTGTATACGAGAGATGGAACTTCTTCAGCTGCTTCTCGACTTCATCGACAAGAGCCGGAGGCACTCGAATCGATACGTTCCTGGACACAAACACGGGATTCCAAAAGTCGAGTTCGTTACGCTCCTGCTCGAGCTCCTCCAGTCCTTTCCGCTGGTGTTCGTTTTCGACTGCGGCGACGAAGAGGTGGTGGTCACCATAATCGACGACATCCAAGTCGTCGGCCCCGTATTTCGCACGGGCCTCCTCGTACGGGAGCACTTTCGGTGTCGATTCTATCCTCGGCAGGGCGTAGATCGAGCCCACCACAGCCAGTAGGCAGAATATTCTCGTTTGCATTTCTTTTTCCGGTCAGTTTGCATTCGCAACGACGAAAGATCCGCTTCGTCTTATATAGCAAACTTCAGCGGTCGAATAAATCAGCGGCTCGTCTCCCCGGAAAGTTCCAGCGGTTCCACTTTCTCCCTCCGCGGGTCTGCCAACCCTTCACCCGATCGGCGACGCCGACGTTGTTGTTATCTTCTGCGGTGGAGAATATCCGGATCCAGATACGGACACCATGTCTTCCAGCTATTGTGACCGGGTGACGTTTCCAACGTGAACCGGGTCATCTGCGCGTGATGAAGGAGAAGCGTCCGTTTTCGGCGCATTTGCAGCTTCGGTCAGAGAGTTTGAGGCCGTGATGCAGTCCAGCGGCGCATCATTGGACTGTTGGCTAAGCACGAAAATATATCCATCATGACTGCTACTGAGGTATCTCTCTGACTGTGAGACGTTCACCAAAATGGAGAGAGCGGATTCGTCCTCTTGAGATATGAACAAGAGGACGCTCGCTCCCACGGTGCCGTTCGCGGAGCTAGTCTCGCTCGGTCTTCCCTCGGAATGGATTCGAGCGAGTATACAGAGACTTCGACTCGGTGCACAGAGAGACACGGGCGGAAAGTTCTTCAACAGTTACAGAAACAGCTCGGAGGAAAATTCTGCAGCGTTGTCCTCGTGTCGAGAGACGGTCAGAAGTTCAGTTGCCACAAGGGCGTTTTGGCGGCGAACTCGCACGTACTCGAAGAGAAACTGACCAAGAGCGGCAAGTCGGACAAATGTCAAATGCAGCTCGACATCAACGGTGATGTTCTCGCGGAGCTAGTCAATTACTTCTATTCGGGAGTCGCCCGATTCGACGAACTCAACTGCATCGAACTTCTGGAGGCATCCGCATCTCTCGCGATAACGTCACTCGAGGACGAGCTCAAAATGTACATAGGAAACATCGCTCGTAGCAATATGGAGGATTTCATCAAGAGTGATTTATTCTTCCGCTTGCCTCCCGATATCATGGATGAGACACTGAGTAACGCGCTGATCAGTGTGATCGCAGGACGCCGAGAGCAGGTTTTGGAAGTGGTTAAAGCCCTCGCAAAGTGGGCGAATGCAGATCATCTGACCAGGTTTGAAGTTTCCCTCCTATTCTCCCTGAGGTCGTTGACGCATTTATGCCTCGAGATACCATGGTTTCCAAGTTTTCCTGAAAGAAAACTCGCTTGCTGACGCATCCGGGGATGTTTCCGCCCATGTTGAAGTTCCCCGCCCAGAGCTTACTGGCAGATAATTTCCTTGCAGATCAGGGACGAACATCAAGCTGATAGAGCGCATTCAGAATTTCAAAACCCCCACGAGACAGCTGTCGTGTCCTGAGAAGCCTCGCCGGCCGGCGCCAGTGCCTCCGTCGCCGTCGCGGAGCAACTCGGTCAATCAAGTATTGCACTCGACTCCTTTGCCTTTGGTCCGGACCAAATTATCGTTGAACATTCCTGAAGAGAGCACTCTTTCCCACTATGAACGTGAAATGAGAGACGTCATTGACAGGCTCAAAATGAAAAATATCGGCCTCGATGACGATGACGAAGATTTTGTCGCAAAATTGTGATGTCGGTGCAATATATCCCGCGAGATTCCCGGGATCGGGAGACTTCCAACCCGAGGTCCCCATGAGGGACATGATGTTCCGAATCACTGACTCCCGTGAGGCGATTCGAGATCTCGTGTTCGAGTGACGGGTAAGGCCTGATGGTCCAAGACGAGGATGATCGAGTGAGGCTGAGGAGGAAGCAGCGCTTTGATAGAGGCCTCGCAGGAAGGTGTACTCCCTTTCGTCTGAAGGAGGGAGCTTTCCATCTAACCTATCGTCAATTGTCATCTGGGACAACTCTCCAAAATTGATTCTCGCCCTTGATTCGTCAACTCTCGGGAAACGCGCAAGAGAGAGACTTCCCTACCCTACTCGATTCAAGTCAGTCGCCATGAATACCGCATATCCTGACATCGCCATCGGAACGTGGAATTCCAGATAATAATTATTTGAGGCTGTCTAGTGTGCTAAGATTGCCGAAGATACCCTCGGGTTCCAGTACTTAAGGCATACATTCAAAAGTAACTGTGGATGCAGAATAAATGTTGAGAGGGGATGGAAGGTGATTTGTTCATCATGAGGAGCTATTTCTCCGAGGACGAGGAGCCGACACATATATAACATGCCGAAATGCTCGAGGAAATGTTCTGGCCACAGATGACGGCTCCTGATGGTTATTCATAATTTATCTAGAATATCGATGTTGTGAAAATGATACGGGAACTCTCTTCGCAACTCTCTTCTAGTCTCACGATGCGGTAGCACAGATCGTGACAGTAGGCTCTGAGTTACACATTCCCAACTTTTCTCCGCCCTGTGGAACCCCCCTCGATGACCCATGGCACCCGAACTTGTTGCGTGAGTGTGTCAGTGCTCGGTCCCTCGGAGTTTGCCGTGGGCTGAAGGTTACGATATCACGTTGAACGGGAAGAGTAATAGGTGAGCGACCATGTATGGGGTCCGTGCGAGTTCTCCGCTAGTGCTCCTTGGGTGCGTTAAATAGCCTGAAGTGAACATCTCCACACGGAGCTCAGGGGCCGAATTACGCGACTCTTCGCGCGTAGACAAAGGCAAGGAGGCGTATGGAAGGATATACGACTTTTTCCGACGGCGCGAGCCGATTCCTCACCTCAACAGAAACCCCGGCTGAGACCCACGAAGGAATTTTGGCGAAAACGTTGACTTTTTCGCGTGTGGCGCCTTCGCACAGCCTGAAGTCTCGATCCGGCTAATCGACGGTGACCCTTGTCGGATAGCTCTGCACGGCAAATCAACCTTTGGCAGAGATATTCTGAGAAAAGACCTAACGGTCGATCCCGTGAGCACGGAGTGCATCGAGTATTATTTATCTTCTCCTGGTTGATGATCCCCACCGTCATATTCCATGAATGGAGCTCCATCATCGTTCAGGAATGATTTCACTGATAAACAAGTGCGAGTACGGCTCGTTGCTCTCCGCAACGGCACGAGTTTCATAGGAATGACTCACTCGATCAGCTTCTTGAAATCGTACGCACGTCTATCGCTCTCAAAATCAGGTGTTTTCCCGATGTAGGTGCTCCACACTCTACTGTGCCGGACTATTGATTGGTTCACGATGAAGGCCCGCAGCAAAACGAGTCGGATCACTCGAAGCAAGAACCAACATTCTATAATGAGAACCGATGAATTAAGGATATCCACAAATGGTGTCTGCCCAGTCGGTGAAACATCCCCGTAGTAATTGATAATCGCTCTTAGTTGGAAGTGCGCGGATCCGTCGTTGCCGCTAATTCATTCGACAATCAAAGCTGAACACCGCGCGACAGCGGCGTGACAACAATGATATGCACCTTAGTCATGGGGGAATCCAGTGCGCACCGCGTAAGGCTTTCCGAGAGGGAAGACGCGCTGACAACTTTCAATATATGCGGTACGCACGACGGATTGTAGAAAGAGCCAAGCCACAGGAAGCCTCTCCACCGATACCCGCACACAGCCAGCGCAGTCGAAGCGAGTCTCTATCCGATCCTAGGAGAATCTCCACCGTACCACAATCGACGGAGGCCGTACGACCTCCAACAGTGATTTCGTGATTCTCGCCGTTGCTATTCTGTAGGAAGTTGTGACTGTGGGCTGTGAGTTCTAGGCCGCGTCCCTGAGTCTAGTGAGTTTCCCCTAATTCTCCCCACCGTGATCCGCGAGTATCTTAGACGTTAGTGGAGCGGCTAGGGTATCGATGCAGATCTTACGAAGCGACCATCACAGAAACGCCATGATCCCGTTGAGCTTGTAGAGTCGATGTAGCTTGATTCGTCTCGGATCCACCGTCTACTAGCGATCGGAAACTCACCTTTGACTCTCCACGTGGGCGCGATGGATCGCTTGTTCAATCCGTAACAATCTAAATGTAGTCTCTTTGATTTAGCGCACTTGCGATGCGCTCTCGTTTACCAATCTGCATCACTGAACGCTCAGATGGCTCTGACAATGTTCCCTTTGCATCATCGGAGCTGGTCAGCCGACTGGCTCGTTTTGAACCACATAAACACTGATAGACTGCTATTTCCGAATTCGGCCGTCGGTCCGGAAAACCAATGATCACATCCTCCGCTAGATCCTCCGAATAAGGACCGGTCCACGTCGAGCGTCGTCCCTCATTGTCCGGGATGCTCTGCAGACAGCTGCGGTCTTGCGGAGGAGTTCCGAGTACGAGTTCGATTTGCAATATAAGGCGTCATCGACAAGGCGAAGCGCTCATCGATTCAGCTTTGCAGGGGATGCTCGAGAAATTTAAAATGGAGCTTGAGCCTCCTCGCGGCTTGATACTGTCCGAAAAGTAGTTATTTTTGGACATCGAGAGAGAGAGGGAGGGATACTCCCGGTCCAGAAGGAGAATTCCCGAGTTCCGAACTTCCGACAGGTTGTTTGCGCGCGTGGCTTGCTTCCTCACCCCCTGGCTCCGTCGAGTCCGCGATCGCTGCGGCAGGATCTGCTCGGAGGAAATCTAAAATCGGCTCCGCAAATGAGGGTATGTAATTGCAAATGGATGAACGCGGCACCCACAGCGGCGCGGCAAGCGACCCCCTTAATATACCGATACGTGCCCGTGAGGAGCACCGCCGGTCTCTCACACTCGACCATCAGCGCGTCCACTTTGCTCTGTGATAATCGTTGACGTAGAGAATAGAACCACGTGACGTCTCATTCGTCTCAAGATATTTTACTCTATCGATATGGTATCCTAGTTCTCATGGGAACCCTTGGTATCGATCAGTTTCTGAATGATATTCCTCATCGGATGAGTCATGCCGCTCAAGATCTCTCCGACAAGCGCGACGTGCGCTTCCAAATGTTTTGTGCGTTTAACGATATCCAAAAGAATTTTCGCGAAAACGCGATTCTTGACGAGCATCCCCTCGTGGGTGTGGAACACCTTGCTCAGTCTTGAGAATATCTCTCCGTTGAAGTCCTCGCAGTTCACGACGAGCACCTCGGCCAAGCTCAGCACTCGATCCATTTTCTCAGATGGAATATTTTCGATTTCCTCGGCTAAGCTCTTCAAGAGGAGCGAAAGCGCTCCGAGAGATTCTCTGCCATCGATTGCTTTGAGTGACTTCTTCACAAACGTCTCGAGGGTTCCTCCGAGGTTTTTGAGGGAAGGCAGAAGAATATTCTCGACGAACAAGCGACTCCATCGGGAAGCGAGTTCAGCCCCGTACGATAGAATCGTCGCGCCCACCGTGGCATGTGGCTGACCGAGATGAGCGAACACGAGATGTCGGAAGAGGACAGCCAAGTCACATTGTAGCATTCGATTCGATTTCTCGGCCAAGAAGGACTGAAATTCCGGAAAGGTTCGTTCTCATTATTGAAGAGTCGAATCATAAGTGATCCCGATGATAACGCCACCCATGACAACGACACTCACTTTGAGTAGGAGACAAATTTGATTTGTGGGCAAAGTGGACAGATCGTTGGCCACGCAAGCCAGCACGTCCCCTTGAGTTTCCATCAAGAAGCGGACGTTCACGTGCGGTTCCGATTTGTGGAGGGCCCCCTTCAACTCGAGTACCTTCGTTTGTAGGTCCTCTCCAATGGCTTCGATCGACATCAGATCGTTTTCGGGATCGGATTCGCTCTGATCTGATGTCGCCACCGGACATTGTGTCCCGGCCATGTCTCGACCAACCAGAGGAACATCTGGAATGAGCATCTCTCAATTTTGAGATGAGATTCTGCGTTGAATACATGTGGGACAGGTCGACACCTCCCGGTGAACCCTCTAGATTAAGTTGGGTCAGCTCCATGATTGCGCTCGTAATTAGCGTGACTCGCCTTCGACAGCCCAATTCCCATCCGACGCACTGAGATCCATATCTAGCCACTCTGGCCCAGCGTCCTTCCCTCGATCTTCGATTATGGTGATTTCTAGGTCTTCAACAACTTGGCCGTGCACGATTTCGCGCAAGAGTTTCGCCCTATCCGCGATGGACTTTGCCGGTCGTTGCTGGATGATTCGGAGGAACTTCTCTAAAATCGAGTTCGATGCAGTGATCTCATCGAAAGCAGCGCTGCCCCGCTCGGGGAAGATCAATCCCTCGTAGCCGCCGTCCATGGTGATGCTCTGGAACAGAATTATTCTACTTCGAAGCCGGAGTCGTATGCGAGTCAGAAGCACGATTCCGCGATTTGCATTCCAGCTCTCAGACCGACTGAAGCACAATTTGAGTCGTACGACTTCCGGCGGTACCTTCTCACCTGTAATCGGGAATCGACTTTACGGAAGGCTCAGTGCCCGCGGGCTGCTGCTCGGCGAGAAGTCCTCGGGAGAGGCTACGCAGTCTTTGGGCACCTATCCTCACCGTTCATCCGGCGGATACCCTGTAGGACTAGGACACTCCCCAAAACACTAGAAGATGGATGGTGACAAAGAATTGAAAACAGAAAAGAATAGTGCTAGAGGGAAATGAGTCGAAGTCGACGAGACAGCTGATTGTGGCGCGCAAGTTTCCCTTCCCCCTACATCGAGTGGAGAGGGCGTTTCCTTGGTCTGTAGTCTCTCGCTGTCACTCCTCGCGGTGCTTTTGACATCGCTGAAGGTACTTCGAGATTACACCACGCGACATAAAAGAGTCCGAGTGCCGACGAGTGGGTTTAGACTACTTCATTGAACGCCGGTGCTGATTTTCGTTTGAACTCGCACCGAAATTCAGTTATTACATCATCAGAACGTAAGTGAACTTTTGGCCCGTGTACACTAAACCGGTTCTACGCGATGTCATTGGCGAAGCGACATCACTTCGGTGTTGGTCTGTTCGGCTGGTTCCTTGTGGACTTCCATCACGGAATCCTGCTTGAAAAGGCATCGCAATCTTCTCTTCATACATTGCTGTGTGTAGACCGAAGAAATATCGCCGCGATGGAGACGGGATGAACGCACGCGTAGCTTGAGGTTCATGACGTAGGGAAGTCATAAGTATTCAGGGCGCAAAGATCCTAAGGTGTTAGATTGGTGGCGGAAATACACCAAGAGGAAAAACCCTGGGGTACCGTGAAGCTTTGAAGAAACGTCGATCGTCAGGATCGATCGCGATGATGAATCTCTTTCTCGCCTGAGACAAGAGGTAATGATTCAAAGCCTTTGTTTTCATCCTGGTTTTTCTTGCTGGCCTTCATCGTGCAGACAGAAACTTTGGTCTACGAGTGTCCAGTTTCGCGTAATCTCAATGCCTGAGGCATTCGCTTCCAGCTCCCTGACAATCTTCAACTCCGTAGCGACGCGAACCGACGCTCATGATTTCATGGGATGCCGCAAAGAAGTTTGCCCACCGAACTCGGGGCGGTCTCGGAGCGAGGACGGACATGTTGCACAAGCATGCTAGCGAAAACTCCGTCAGTAAAAAATACTTTTTCGACGTCATGGCTTTTTCTCGGAGCAGTAATTCCGGCTGAATCTCCGGGAGGAATGAATCCTGGTGGACGAGGTACAAAAAGTCGAGATATTCACATTTCTCATCTAAACGAGCCATGGTGTCATGTCAGGTGTCTTTTCTTGGGAGCGAATTACGTATCTCGCTCAGGGCGTTCTGTGGCGGGAGAAGCGGGAAGTATCGCGGCGTGCTGCGAAGACGATCGAGCCTTAGAAACATTTCGTGACAAACTAGAACAAATGTCGAGCGGCCCGAGGAGGCGCGTAGCCAGTGAACACGTGAGAGTGAAGTTCCTGATCCGTGAACATTCCGTGTCTCTCTAAATAGAATCAAGTATCGGCGAGTAACTCGGAAAAAAATCGAATCCGTGAGAAGGACCGGGCTCCTGCAGGGACGACTCTCATTATCGGATATACTTCCTGAGATCTCAAACCGGCTCCCATAAATGAATCTTCCCCCGTCTTGCCACTCCCGGGATCTCGGGAGGCTTCGGTGTGACTCGAACAGGCAGCCGCAGTTCAGCGCTGAAACGACGGATTGTGGCACACACTCGGTGTCTCAGCCGGACTGGCAATAATTGAAAGACTTCGATAGCAGTTTTTCGGATCGTATCCCGAGGATTTCTGAGTCAATCGAGGATCGGCGTTCACTGGCCGATCGAGTCAGCCCTCGATCATGAGCGAGCTCAGCTAGCTCCTCTTTGCGCCCCGAAATTTTCTGTAAGGAATACACGGAAGATGGTCTTCAATATCAAAAAGGATATTGGTCGATGCGAGAGAGACGGAGGAGGTATACTCGAAGTATGAGAGCTCAGCAGCTTTCGGGACAGAGCTCTCAAGTCGGATCGGAGGCGGTCGTGATACTGTGGACAAGGTCTCTCACCGCATTCCCCCCCTCCGCCGAAGGCGCGATTCCCGAGAGTTGGACGCCCAGGAATAATGGAACCTCTTGCTTGCAGATCATGATGAAGTCGGCTTTGATAGCCGGAATCGTGGGACTCTTCGTGTGCCGTGCCTCAACTCAGAGGTGAGTTACTCGAGTCCACCTGACCGATAGGGTATCTGGCAACCCGTACGAACGACTGGTGCTCAAAGACGATTTCTCGCTCCATCGTCTCTGGCCGCAAAGATAGACAGCTTCTAATCTAAATGGAATCTGAGACTGGTTCACGAGGGATGAATCTATTTCGGAAATCTGAGAATCGCCATCGATCACCAGTCGCAATGCGAAGAGCTAAAGACGACGAAAATCGGGATTGAACGCCTTGTAGAGCCCTTCTTTTGGAGCAATCCGACTCGAATGGCGATTTTTCTTTTTTCCTTCGCGGGAAAACGAATGGCGCTCGCTCATTGCTCGATTAGGACTGGCAGTTTCCGAATCCCTGATCGAGCTCACGAGGGAAACCGCTTGTCACCGAGTCCGCTTTGCACGGATCCAGAAAATGAGTCATTGTTTCACTTTTGTGGAATATTCCGAGTCGTCACCGCCCCGAAAGACTTGCTGTCGGTGATTGCGATACAAAACGATATTCCGATCGGCATAGTAGGGGAGTTCTTCCCCAGAAGTTTTCCAAACAGTGAGTTGCTGGGAACAACGAAAGGAACTTTTGAGCGCAGTTTCCTCCGTTGTTGCCCATCATTAGGTCCGAGGAGACCGCTCTATCGATGACAGTCGACATCGATCGCCTCAGAAACTGTGATCACATACCTACATATGCCTTGAATTTATCCGGAGTTCCCCGATTTCACCATTATTCCGTTCGGCCATCGATTCTACGACTCGAAGCTGTGCGATGTATCAAAGTCCGTGATTTCCCAACCCGCGGAATTTTCTCTTGGAATCACTTTGCTACGCGACACGGTTCGCGTGAGCAGTTGCCTGGATAGTGACACTTTCGGTCGTAATGGCCTTAACACGGAAGTTTTCTGTTGTCGCAGAAAAATCTGTTAGGTATTGTCTGAGCGGTCTCTTCTTATGTGACGTCATGCACAGCCTTGGAGCGAATAACACGCTCGGAGATGAGCGCTCGAGTCGAGTACGGACATAAAATGACCCATCAAAACTTCCTCGCTCGCCATAAAAGCCGACTGTCAGAAGCCCAGCTTTTATCAGAAGTGATCGGAGTTACCAGACCTAAGCGGCTAAGGATCTCCTAGGATCCGAGTGCCCAGGCTAGAGTGAATAATGTTGACTGCCTTGCTTGTGACTCATGTTTGGTACGCATTCATTCTCTCAGTCCATCGCCTGCTCGATACAGAACGTCGTCTCGGAATCGAGAGACTCGGAGAAATGTTCCTTGTCACGTTCCCTGTCCGATTTCCAATGAATGAAAGCCAGATTCCGATTAAGCGTCGGACGGACACACTCTTTGAGCTCATTGTCTTTTTCATTCCTTTCCGGTCAGCTCGGCGAATTTCAGCGCGTTCTTGCTCATGCCCAAAACAATCTACCAAGGAGACCGTAATTTCTTCGTCCTCGAGCTGCAGAATCAGAAAGTGGACGGCTCGGCGAGGATCAGCATCGTCGACCAGAACAACAGCACTATTCAGTACTATCAGAGAACATTTTCCATTCCGAAAAATGAAGGACCTACCTTCAACCTCGATATCTCGGATCTCGTACTCAGCGGAGTCGACCAGGTAGGTTCCTCCAGATTCTGTGTGAGCGAGACGTGGGTGAAGTATCCCGAACAGCTTCCTCATCCTCCCCTCAGAAGAGCGGGATTATTCGCTGACAGAACAGCTCTTCCAGCCACAGGGAAGCATCTACAGCACTGTGATCCTCGAAGGCACCTTCGGCTCTACCGTCATCAAAGAGAACAACACCATCAAAATTCAGACGGATGATCCCCTCTTGTTAATTCAAACGGATAAGAAAATCTATAAGCCCGGCCAGAAAGGTAATCTGAAATCCAGATCTCCCGGCAGCTCCTACGGACATGGTCAATGCTAGACAGATGAATTTTCAACGTTCAGACCAATATTTCCAGTCTTCCTCCGAGTCATGCCTCTGAGCGCAGACTTGAGGCCGAGGAACGGCGGGATGATCAGCGTCTCGGTGAACGATCCGCTAAATAACGTCGTCGCAAACTGGGCCGATGTCAATTTTACCGATATGGTGATGCAGTTCGACTTCCAACTAATTTCCGAGCCAGCTCTCGGCGCCTGGTTCATCAATGTCCGTTACGAGGAAACCAGTCTCCCATCGGTAAGTCTCGGCTCTCGCATTGCGCGTCGTCCTAAAGATGAGGCCAGAGTCTCTCGAGGAATGCGTCGCATAGACACGGGTTGTATGTCGACGAATTTCCAGGAACTCGGGATTTCGAGAACTCAATTCTAAATTCTCCCCTCGGTAAACAGAGCTTGAATAAAACCAGCCCGGTCCTTCAAACCGCCACCTTCTCGGTGTCCGAGTACACTTTGCCGAAGTTCGAGGTCACAATCACTCCACCCCCTACCTTCTCATGGATGCAGAGACGGCAACGTGGAAAGTTTGTGCCAAGTACACCTTCGGCAAACCAGTCAACGGGGACGTGAAGATAAACACTACTCTGATTCGTTATCCCTGGGAGCAGCTGCGAGGAATTCCCGAGAACTACGTCGAGGGTAGACTGGTGAGCAATCTCTGCCCTGCGGAGAAATATCAATTCTGACATTTGGCGTCGAGACCGAGACTCAGAGAAGAATTCCCCTCTAGACCGATGGCTGCTACAACTTGACCTTGGAGACCTCGGCTCTCAACCTGACGAACCCTTCCTTCGAGTACCGACAAGTACGAGTCATCGCCAATGTTTTCGAGGATGGAACGAAGTTGCAGATGAACGCCACGAACCAATTGTCGAGGACGTCGATGCCCTTGCGACTTGCTTTCCAGCCTGACTCATCCGATAAATATTTCCGGCCCTACATGAACACCTATGGAACTGTAAGCTCTCGGACCCTCTTCGACTTTCGGATGGACATTCATTTCTTGTTCCTCTCGTCTTGCTTGCTTGCGATATGGGACGTGTGCTCAGCCGAATTCCAACTGACACTGTTGATTTCAGCTGAGAGTCTCGAGACCTGATGATACGCCCGCCGTCGGGGAGCAGATCGAATTGTGTCTCAACGCAAAATCAGAGCTTTATCAGTACCACTACCAACGTACAGATGTACGACTCATGTGCAAGAACTACACGAGCGATTCCCAAGGAATCGTCAGGTATACGCTGCCCCCACACAAGCCGTCCGTTGTATCTTTCAGCGTCGAGGTTTGTACATTTATCCGAGCATGTACGACGCACGTAAAATTGAGGCTTAGCTCATCGTCAGCCCAATGATGGTGTCCCTTCTTTCGCGCCAGGCTTCGTCCACCCGTTACCCTACGAAATACTACCCGGAGAGTCAGCACAGTGTCATGATCCGACAACCGAGGAGCTCGACGTTCTACAGATCGTTTTTCTCCCCTTCACAACAATATGTGCAATTCGAACCCTTATCCAACGAGAAATTGCCTTGCGATAAACCTGTTCAGTTGACTGCCTATTACACCTTCCGGGTAAGTGACTCCTCAGTCAGTTCTCTGGAGTCGCTCGTGCTTCAAGGAGCGGTGTTTGTTCCTCGCCGACGATGACGAGCGCACGGCTTGGGACACGATTCTGGAACCGTCTTCGAGAATCAGAACGGCGGGAAAAGGCGATCCACCACCGACCCACGACCCACACGATGCTTTGCAGGAACAAGACAAGAACCTTCTGTTCCGATACGTTGTCATGGGCCGATCGAGGAATCTCCTGACTAAAGAAGTGAAGGTCACCGCGCCTCAGGAAGTGGCCGCCCAATCCGATCAATCAGAGATGCTGATTGAGTCACTCCCAAATACGTTCAGCGATATGGCTGCTTCGAGCGACAAGAAAATTGGTCGTCTCCACATCGAGGTGAGAATGATCGTGAGAGAACTCGTGCCATCCGCCGTCCATCTGTTGTGAGAAAGACAATCGAACGATTTCCACGTTTTGAGACGGGTTCATTCGATAATTCGTGGGATAAACTTCCTCCCGGAACGATTCGACTTCAATTATTGGAGCTGATTTCGTCCCCAGATCGATCCAGTCTCTACGCAGTTGCCTCACTTGACTGTGGCTCTCTTCTACATCAATGGAACCGAAGTCGTGGCTGATAGTATTCGTGTTCCAAGGAAGGTGTGCTCTCCCAACAAGGTGGATCTCGAGTTCTCTGAGAACGTCATCCAACCGGGAGCTAATGTCACGATGAATCTGGAAGCCTCGCCGAACTCACAATGTGGTATCCAGATCGTAGATCGCAGCGTACGACTTCTGAGCGGCTCCGACAACAATCCGTTCTTGAGGTGAGACCACCCTGGCGGAATCGATTGGGAGGGCTCAGCGGGCCTTAAGATGAGGAACTCGACTCCGAGCCGATTAGGGGATTCTTCCTCTCAGCATTCGTCAGCATGATTCGTCGGGTGCTACCGATTTTTCTGCAAAATACACCCCGTGAGATGTATCATACTTTTCGCTTCCGACTCAGGTATCGAGACGACCTACCCAATCGCGAAATTGGCCAATGGGAGCATCCGCAACCAGACACTTACGGCTATTGTCAGAGCAGTGGAGGGCAAAGTGACTTCGTTGATAGCGAGAGCATCTTCTTGGTGAGCGTACCGCGAGACTCCAGCGAAAGAGAGGCGCTCCGAAAGCTTCAATCAACATTCCGATTACTTGTCAGGGAGAACCCTTCTCTGCAAGTTCCACGTTCGTAAACGGAAAGTTTGTTCCCCCATTAAAATCTGAAATCCCTCGCTCAGCCTGCTGGATGGACGGCGATCTTGTACAATATCAACTTGAAGACTCGACCGTGCCGCTCGACCCGCGACGGAGGACCGGACGTCGCGCCAGAACGTATGTTACCAAAACCCTTATAGCGAGAGATAATCATTCAATATCTGATTTCTGATAACGTTAATAGGATCATGGAGTATGGTCCGCAGTCGGTCTGGGAGAATTCCGGCAGGAGAGCGCGCGATGACATGAGTGTCGGGGTGTAAGAAACTGTCGGGTGTTGGACTTTGTTGATCTAACAGGTCGGTGTTGACAAGCCCCGTCGACAATATCGACTCACTGGGTGGAACGAAGGGATTCGTTGTTCGACTATAGGTTCTAACAGCAGAGTTTCGTCCGGCAAAGCTGCGCTACGCACGTTGAGTCGCGGAGCTGCCGGTGCGCCGCCGGCGGCGGCAGCCTATGGAGTCGCTGCTCGCGGCTTCCGTGAGTACACTGATGTGTGGTGATGTGCGGTGGAGGCCTTCCGAGCTACGGACCCATGCTCGGAGCTTGAGTTGCACCGTAATAAGGTGCTCCGCGCGCGAACTATACAGAGAAACCCGATCGCTTGATTAGGATTGATTCCCGTCTCGATCTTACACATTCTTTCAACTGTTCTACCTCAGTCGTCCCGCGAAACTTCCGTCCGGCGGCTGCTTCCGTCTACTCGGCGCCTCGTCCCGCATCTTTACAGCGACGGCCGTCAGCGAGAATGCCCCCGGGTTCTGGTACAGCCTCCGGCTATATCTCTATCTGTATCCGCCAGCCTCTGTCTCCCTCCAAAACCGACACTCATAATTTCACAAACCTGATTAATATTTCCGTCTTCGTCTATCATGCACCCCCTGAGCCTACTCCAGACCGTCTCTATCCACCGTGGGAGCGAATCGTTCCGGGAAGTCGGAGCTCGGA
This sequence comes from Galendromus occidentalis, assembly GCF_000255335.2. NCBI lineage: Eukaryota > Metazoa > Arthropoda > Arachnida > Mesostigmata > Phytoseiidae > Galendromus > Galendromus occidentalis. The sequence goes on from NW_003804572.1 coordinate 1,649,695, forward strand.
AACAGATGGAGCGCCGGAGAATGAGCGATTCCTCTCGCGGGGTCCCATCCAATCCCCTTGTGGCTTGCGACTCAGGCGCGGCACGTGATCGAGACCCGAGACTCCTCGGTCGCTCCAAGAGGGTATTTACCAAGTCGATGACCTACGGAAGAATCTGTGGACTTTTTAGAGTCGATGGAATCTGTAATCACCGCCCACGCGTCGGCGGCATTCGCACCGGCCGCGACGACCAGTAATTATAATTTTTCTCCTCGAATTTCGCTCTGCCGGTTAGGTGATTAACAATCGTGCAGCGGCAGGTGCCGTCTGTCGGATTGCGCCGGGGAAGAAATCGATGTCTTTCGTCGACGTGAGGGAATGCGGGGCGTCTCGACCCGATAGGGGGCATCGAGTGCTTGGGTACGGTGCAGGTTTCGAGGTTCCGTCGCGTCGCCTGGCATAGCAGGACATGGGCTTCAGTAGGGAAGGCAGCAAGGGTTACGATCAATCTAGCCGGAGAAATTCCTACGATGGAGACACGCAGTCTGGTGCGAGCAGCCACTTCGTCCCGAAAAAAATCTCCCCAAGAAAGAGAGCCGTCGTAAAACTCCAAGGAGACTATTAGAAGAATTGACGACGCGTATTTCCAGCACGAGCAGAGAGTCTCCACGGGGGAGGAATCCAGAAGAAAACGCAACACAGACTTTACGCACCCCGAGTGGACCCAACGAGTCCTCAAAGTTAGTCACCTCGGTCCTTCATTGGGTCGGAATCGAGCTCCTCCACTGCTGAGAAACTAGAGATAGCGCTTGCTCTCCCCCCTCGAAGCTTCCGGTGCTTTACACACAAGTTTTTCAAGGTCGCTCGCGATCCGCCTCTATCGTGCTTCATTTTCTTCGGAACCCAATTGTCAGAAAATCTGACACATCTTGGGAGTCCCTTGGATTCTAGCTACGGAATCGACAGCTCGCTCCGATTTAGCGAAGCTTGCCGTCACAGTCGTGCCTCAGGGAGGAACTATCCTTGCAAAACATCACTTTTACATGCCGCATCAGGTGATGAGGATGCATCCAGCTCGATCACCTCGATACCACGCCTTGAATATCAGATTCGCCCCGAGGAGCTATGGAGACGACAGATCTTCCTGAGCTCTTAGTGAGTTCTTTAGAGTGCCACGATTGAGTGCTCGCTGAAGCTGAAGATTATCATCTTGGCGTCGACGATAAAATACCGAGGCGCTCTAGCCAGATCTCCTAGCGCCTTGATTCTCCGCCTCCCGAGACTAGTGCACCGGTGTCCCCAAGCCGTCAGGGGCGTTTGCATCTAGGGATGGCCCCAACTCGGATAAATAAGATCATTCGTGGAAATCACACAGATTTTTCTCGTCCCTTACCAACGTATGTACATTGCCTCTGCAGCCGTCGCACTCAAAGTAGGCCAGGCTCCCGAGGCTTTCGAAGGGGCGGCATTTGGTGAGTGGAGTGCATGTACCGATTGGAATTCATTCCAAATTAGCGTAGATCTCGAGCCGCAGAAGAACGAGGCGCTCACAATGGCCAGAAGCTCGGGTTATGCACAAGAATCCAAACCCCCCTCTATGACACGCGGTTTCGGAGTCAACCCTGGACTTTTTGCCTTGAGCAAAAACCCGCACGGTACTGACCAACACCGTAATGAGTTTGTGTGTTCAGGTCGGCGCAGAATGAACATACGGTCCTCAGAAGCTCCCAGAAGGGCCTTCAAAAATCGCGTACACAACTAAAGCAACAGCATGGCTTTCGATTGCATGGGCGCTCTGCGCGTGAACGGCTTTTCTGTGCCTCCGTCTTCTTCCGTGTCAGCACAACCGCATGTTATTCTTGAATCGAGGCGAGTGAGCAGTCGAAGCAGATCATCGTCCGCGAGGAATAATTGATCATATTCGATTACTGCCATTGTTGCATCCGTTCTATTGTCTGCGACGAGCTTCCTTGATTTTCTGCAAAGAACGACTCGGGTGGCAGCCTTGGCTCGAAATTCCCTCCGGATGCCTCTCATCGGAGCCCTAGCCGGATCGATTGATATTTCGGATGATTTTGCGGAAACAAGAATCCTCTTCTGCTGTCTCCAATGATGCCCCGAGCACTGCATGGCTTGTTCCCCCTGCACAAATTTCACCAATAGACTCTCTTCGAACGGAAATCCGATTGATTCTCATCCTGCAGTGGCTCCGAGTGCGTCACGTATCGGCAACGATTTCGGCGGAGTGACGGCCACCGCGACGCAGAGCGTGGTTGACGTTCGCGACTACTTCCCTGAACTTTGGCTCTTCGATATCTCCGCGACCGAGTAAGTTATGGTGCCTGCGGAAGAGACCTCAGTTCGCTCAGACCCTTGGGACGAGAAAGAGGAAGCCCCATCAGCGGAGGAAGCTACATGGTGATTTCGTTTCCAGTGGAACCGGAAAGCTCTCCCGTGCGCTCACCGCTCCGCACCAGGTCACGACCTGGAACGCGGACGCCGCTTGTATTCACAAAACCGATGGTCTCGGGGTATCCCAGAGCAAGGAAATCAAGACGTTCCAGGCATTCTTCGCCGACGTAACGCTCCCGTACTCCGTGAAGCGATTGGAAGTTCTGCCAATCATAGTCAGCGCCTATAATTACCTGCCTCAGTGCATGCCGGTCAGTGTCCCTCGCCAGGGTCGAGTCTTTGGGACGCTCCCGTCGAGACATTCCATGCTGCATTCCTCCCCACGTTCCGGGATCAGAGCTGCTGGAGTTGACATTCGGAATTTTGCAAATCGTCTCAGGTTTCGATCACGATAGACCCGATCCCCGGCTTGGAGCCCAGGACTCCTCTGAAAACCGAGGCTTGCGTTTGTTCTGATTCATCGCCGTTCCAATACGAGCTTCGAGTTGCTGTCACAAACGAAACGACCATCGGGGACATCGACGTTACCGTTACAGTCATGAACTCGGATAACATGGCCATCTGCAAAGACAAACCGGATGCTAAATCCGTTCCATCGAGAGACAAACTCACGAAACCCTTGAAAGTTGTACCTGAAGGTAATTATATCGTTGGTTTCGACTTGAACAGCGGGATGTCGTCAGTGACCTTCTCTTTCAGAAGCCCTCAGGGGAAGCCTTCTGAGGAGAAATTTATTCCCGACAGGTTTCATGGTCGAGAAGATTGACAGTTTCCTGCTGTGCCCGCAGACGGGAATCGGCAAAGCCAATTTCGATCTCGTCGCTCCCGAAAACGTTGTTCGAGGCTCGGCGAGGGCTCTGTTCTCAGTCAGTGGGGACATCATGGGACAATCCACATCGAATTTGGACGACCTGATCGTGTTACCGACGGGCTGCGGTGAACAGACCATGGCGAAGTTTTCATCGAACCTAGCTATTCTGAACTACTTGAATGCGACCGGTAAACTCGACTCGAGCACCGAGAAACGCTTCCGTACCAATCTCAATCGAGGGTATCAGAGCGAATTGACTTTCCGTGCACAAGACGGATCTTACTCTGTTTGGGGAGGATCGTGGGGTCAGCCATCCTCCTTCCTCACGGCGATGGTGTACCAGGGCTTCAAACGTGCCCACAACTTCATTTTCATCGACGACGATGGCTTATCGACCACGTATAATTATCTCCTGGGCACCCAAGATCGGGTCAGCGGCTGTTTCAACAAGATCGGGAGTATCTACAGCTGGGCACTACGAGTGAGTTCGATGTCTGGGATTATTCTGTACCTGATTGGCTTCGCTGAAACATCATCGAGCAATCTCATCCCCGAAACTTTTCCTCCCGCAGTCTTCTGAAAGTGCATCTGACACTCGCGGCTCGTACACAGCTTACGTTCTCGCGGCGCTCCACGGTTCTCTTACGAACAAGACTCGAATCGAGAAAGCTCTTCTCTGCGTCAAGGCGCAGAAGAATCTGAACCAACACGCTCTCGCCCTGAGCGCCTACACGGCGGCGCTATACAAGGATAACGACCTGGCGAACAAGTATCTAAGCGATCTGAAAACTTTCGAGAACAACAAATTGCGTGAGTATGCTCGTTAAATCTGACTCCTGGCAGAGGACCCTTCGAGGACCGTAGAGTCGCTCTTCATCTCCCAAGTTCAAATCTCTTTCCGACAGCGAACCAGAGGTTCTACCACCCGAGCGATAGCTATGCGCCGCAATCGATAGAAACGAGCGCGTACGCCATTCTGGCTCAGCTAACTCTTAGCGGAGCCGATGCTATTCAAGAAGTTCAACCGATCGTGAGATGGTTGGTGAAGAAACAGAACAGAAATGGAGGCTTCTCTTCGTCGCAAGATACTGCCATCGGTGAGTGAAACGTCAGAGGAAGCCTCGAATTCCAGAGATGCTCACTGGAGGCTCCTGTGTACCTCGTCTCGATCCGAGGATCAGGATGCTCCGACCGTCAATGGATCAGAGTCGGCAGACTCTTGAGCATTATTCGAAAATAATTCTCTAAAACGCTCATGTCTCCTCGAAGGTCTGCAAGCGTTGTCCAAGTTCGCCGAGCTTACTTCCAAGGATCAAAAAAGCATGGACAACAAGATTCACGCGAAGGGTCAGAACTTTGAACAGAATTACGCCATCAACGACAAGAACGCCATATTCTGGGATACTCGAATCCTGAATACTATCCCGAACAATTTGATTGTGACAAGCGAAGGGAGCGGATGCGTGGTAGCCACGGTAAGCAGCGTCACCCTTTGACTTCCGAGGTTATTCTCATATTTCCATTCAAACAAGGGCGCTCCTGAAAATTTCCGGAAAAATAAATCCGAATGCCCGAATATTTCAGTCTCAACTCCGTTACAACGTTCCGTCGGTTCCGGGAGAGACCGGCTTCCTCTTCAATGTCACTGTTACCAAGGCTTCAACCAAGAGGAATGTAGTTCTGGAGCTTTGTGCCTCGTGAGTAGGCTCCAGTGCATTGAGATACTTTTCTGGAGGTGGGGAAAGGAGTCGAGCTCGAGGGGATATCCAGTGACCCCGTCTCCGGGTTCGCAGGTACGATAAAACCGGTGGACAACCGTCGAGCATGGCAATCATCGAATTGACTCCATTCAGTGGTTACGATGTCGTGAAGCCCTCTCTTGAAGCGATCTTGTTCCGGAACGAGATCAAGAGATACGACGCTGACGGTCATCCCATAATCTTGTACTTCGATGAGGTTTGAAAGCTTTGAACTTTATCAGATGACATTTGAACAGATTTCCGACAGTATTCTGAGCACCTACATTTACTTTCCCCTCGTACCAGTTCACGGCGAGCCCGAGATGCGTGACGCTGGAGCTTGAACAAGCTTTCGCAGTAGAGAACCTGCAGCCCGCGATCGCTACTGTCTATGATTACTACGACAAGAGTGAGTTTCTCTGATTCTGCCGTCGCGTGTTCACTTTAGCTTCTTCCGCGGAGAATTCTGCCTCCCCCCGAGAGAGCACTCGGAACATGACCGTTCCGCTGAACTCGACACAAGCTTGGGAATTCATTCCGAGTCGCGAGTCTTGAGCAATTCCCGCCAGAGAGGTGTGCCTAGAAGCTGCCCGCCGATTTCTGGGGCACTTGAGTCGCGCCTTAATTAAATAATTTCCCTTCGCGGCCGGAGTTGAACAATGGGGGAAGTGCTGCGCAACAGATTAGTCCCAACAAAATGCATCTGATAAGACTCAGTCCGTGTTGAAACAGGGCCCAGCAAGTATGATTGAGGCGGAAAAATGATCAGAAAGTTGCCCAAAACTCGGGATGAGGGTCAGATCAATCCGGATAATAACCATTATCGCGCGTCTAATCAAATAAGGAGCCGCTCCGATATGCGAAAAAAGTCTACACCTCCAATCCAGAAAAATCTGCGAGCCGAATGCTTCGGAAACTGAACGAGCGAATTTTTGCGGAATCAAGAGTCTTATTCTCGGGAGACTCCCCAGTCCTCCGTTTTTCCATGAGTTCGAGCTCTGATCGCCAGGGATGAATGTCGGCAGAAACAAGTGAACTAATCGGGTGATATTTTCCAGGCAATAAGAAATCGGTGGAGTACAAGAGAGGAGACCTACCGACCGAGAAAGACAACGAATAGTTCCGCCAACAACGGAAGCAGCAGAACGAGTGCTCCACCTGCCACGATCGCGGCCTTTTACGCCAAGAACAAACACACCGGTTGATTGCATAAAACAGGATAATTTCGTTTCGAGGATAGCATCGGTGTCTTTCACGTTTTATGGTCGCTCTTCCGAAGCTCTTCGGCACCCAAGAAGAGCAAGGAATGGCGGAGCTCTTCGCTTCCGCTCCCGCACTAGAAGCTGGAAGCGTTTGATCGGGATCGCGGACAGATTCTCATGCAAGGTTGCGGGTCGACCTCCGCTGGGATCCCTCTCGGAGTGCCCGAATAAGATATACGTTCACCTCAATTTAGATCAGGGGTCCCCGGATGGGGGTCCTAGCACCGCTGAGGGGTCCCAGAGGTCGGTTAGAATACTTCATGTCATGTTCCTTGGGGAAATATATTCGACAAAGCTTACATGAATATCGACTCGTGAAAACACGTCAGAATCTCTCATCATACTGAGGGAATCAGTTCAATGAAAGAGTGGAAAATATTATCGTCTGGCGAAGCCGCCAAATACTACTCTCGGAATGACTTCGCGAGAGATCCGGACACAGACTTCAGAGGGGTCCCGCGCGAGAAAGAAATCGGGGAGCGCTGATCTAGATCAGCGATGGAGCAATCAAAATGGAGCATTAACCCCCGGTGGCCACCTGAGGGATCGAATCGAAACAATCCTTAGGCCGACTGAGTCTGTGTACTCAGCCCAAAGCCCCCATGGATCGGATGGCATTCCTTTTCCAGGGAGACCCTTACTGGCAGAAGCTGTTTGGCCACTTCTTCTGACTGTTTGTGGAGTGCGATCAATCATCTGTAATTACGTTCAATTCTGTAACAAAGCCGGAAACCTGAAAAGTCTTGACCGGGCACCCGAGATAACGATTCATAATATTCATTCGAGGGGAGGTTCATTACTCTGCGGTGATGATTTGAAAATTGGTTTTGATCTGCAGTCACGCAAAAGCCCAATGCAAATGGTCAAGGTCTTGATGGTGGGATGCGGAAGCTTCTGCTGGAATCCGTTCTCGCATCTAGTACCCATATTCTTTTGCTGTTGTTTCGTACCTGTTCCGAGGCCCAAGTTTACGACTTTCTCCACGGGAAATCGGCGCAGTAACTACCCGGAATGACATAGGCCTCTCTTCGGCGATTCACGATACAGCTACCTCGCGGAGTTAAGTCGACAGGATTCCGAGCAGTCATAATCGTAAGGCAAGAGATGTTTTCTGCCGGCGGACTGCCCTTTATAACGATTGGTATCGAGAAGGGAGGAGACGCAGAGACGAGCAGCGTATCAGACCATTCGATGATTAGCTTTGGAAGGCGCCGCGGCTTATTCTCGCAAGAGCCGAATCTCCTTGGAGTGTGATTCCAAAGTAAATGGTGTTCATGCCCTCCTGAGAAAGAGGGGACGCTTCTGCCATGATCATCTGCTGCAGGAGGTCAAAGAAGCTTGTGAAAATTGCTCACTGAAAAACGCCTCTGTTTTTCGTGTCGGTCAGAATTCTTGGAGAATCGATTTTTTTCACCGGAGGGTCATCCGTACATGCATGACTCTTCTTCGTTGAGAGTCGAAGGCTTAAACTGCAAATCATGATCCGTTATCAACCGTCGGCTCTTCGTTTTCACGCTTGCGCTCGCGTTGCTCGTCACAAGTGACGGCTCAGGCCGCGACTCGTCCCGCTGTGAAACTTCTCACATCGCCATAAAATTTTTCCATCCGTGAACCTTGGTAGTCATTCCTCCCCAAATTCATAAAACAGAGAATCAATCAAGGTCGGTTTCGATCAAAAAAGAATCGTTGTTTCCTGTTATCCCTTGTTGACACAGGATTTGTTGACGGCATTAGATGAGCTTCGGGCCGAGCATTGGCGGACCAACGCTACGATTTAGACTCACGTATCCTGGAAGGCTACGAAAAGATCGAAGAAGACATCGAATGGTCCAGCCGCAGCTGTCGATGGCCGTGCCGCTCCTCCGAGCTTTTCATTGTCTCCGTGATTGAATCGGAATTCTGCTTGTCTCACAACGCCTTACCCATCCCTTGTTTACAAGCTTTTCAACCGAAGTTGCTCCGCACATTTGTAACGTGGCTAGTTTTCAACCTTGGAAAGTTTAAGGTCGTAATATTTCACTATCGACGAATACGAGGAACGATGTTCCTTTTCAAAAAAATTTTCGCCATTCATCGCTACTCTCGAGAATTATTCGAAATGATTGTCGCTCAATCGTTGAGCCCATGTACCGGTGGATTGTCCGAGCCCGTTTCAGAAGAGGATTGGGTGAAGCATACCAGTCAACAACAGATTATTTCCTACTCACCCCACCCTGATTTAATGTCCCTGATCCACAAAGTGAAGCTTGCTGAATTGCTCAATGAGATGCCCGAATGCTTCATTATCTGTGGGCGACAGCTACGAATGGCCACTCCTCCCTCGGAGATATCGCCGTCTGAGGACTATTTGAAAATCTTTGCACAGTCCCGGTGTCAACTCGTGTCCGTCGCTGTCGTCGACGTTCATGTCGTAGCCGGACAGTTACTGAATATATTTTAAGCGTCTGAACATCTGTGGAAGCCGAGGTCAAAAGCGGACTTCGTATTGTGTGCCGAAGCCCACCGCTGGGTTGTTCGTCATCTACTTGAAATTGTCATCCCACCCGTCAAAGATTGAAGCTTCGCTGATCGAACGAGCGGACGGGTGCCTGGTCTGAGCAGCGCGTGTGGTTTCATCTTCCGTGCCGAAAATACAGAACCAGTGATGACAGTCACGTTTCTCGCGAGATCTTGTTATTTCAGAAACACTGCGTTTCGGATACTGTTCGGGAAAGTCATCCAAGAGGGAGATTCCGATAACTTCCACTCTCCCCGAGTGGGAATTCACAATCTGTAGTCAGACGCTCCCCCGGAATCAGCTTCGAGAAGGATTCGACGGGATAGCTGTGAATAATAATACATTGACTATTGACTTCAATTAATCCCACGCTTGTTTCGCTGATCCTAGAGAGTGGGAAAATTCACAGATAGCTCGATCTATGACCATCATGGCGTTAGACTATCGATACCATCGATCCTCGTGTTCACGCAGCGAAGGCATCAGGCTTTGAACCGGTGGCGCCGTTAATATATCATTTGGAAGTCTTCGGATTTGAAAATCCCCTCCTCTCGATCAAGGGGCTCCATGAGATATCAGACGTACAGTCTGATGAGCTTTGCAGGGCTCGAGTGTTTGAGAAAATGGTTGAGTCAAATGATTCGCCACTGACAATAGGAATGTCTCTTCCTCCATTGTCGCCGAGAAACTTCACCGTGACGTCAAGTTCACTTTCTGTGACCGATGCCTCTGTCCACAATGTTCGCAAGTTTTCAGACACTGCAGTTGTCCAATGTTTGTTTCAATGTCCCCGCGGTTTTCAGGATTCTCGGTGACGCTTCGTAAAGCCTAAGCCGGAATCAATGGGAGTGTCTTCATGGTGTCAACGGTCGCCTTGTGGCATTGGAGGCTTTTCTCAAGCGCCAGAAGCGAGGTCGACACCGAAGCTTCTTCCATGTTCTACGTTTCACTCCCATAAGAAGTCGCATAAAAAAGAAAGTCTGATGCTTGTGGTTCGAGAAGTCCCCTCAGTTTGCAAGCGGCCGAATGTCCCCCACCCTGGCCTCACGTACCGGAAAATACATTCATAGTTCCCAAGCGAGTGAAACGGCATCTCTGATCAGAAGTCATAGATTTCGACTCAGACGAATGTAACAAACCACTGCGATATTCCACGCAGCAATCATGGGAGAAGTTCAATCGGAGGCATCATCGATATTCTAGTACCTATAACCGAGTGTCATCGTTGGGCAAGATTTCCATTGACACTGACTTTTACGATTTCTCCACGAACAAGGGGCGCGCACCATGGGGTCGATGATAACGAGCCTGTTATCCTCTCGTTGGCATTGATTCATGGCCATGGTAGCAGTAGAGAACCTGAGCAGAATCCGATGTTTGGCGAGAAGTTTCCCACGTTCCCGAAAGGCGAGCTTAGAATCACCGAAACCTCCCAGCATCGAATCACCACCTCGTGACGAGACGCGGATGTTATTGCTATCCGAATTTTCCAAGATGCAGAGATCCAAAGGTCGTTTCAGCGAATCCTTAAGATTGATGGATCACAATCGGCGTCGAGCTGGCTCCGAGCTCTTCTTGATTGTGTGCGAATTGGTTGCCCCGAACAATAATGTTGACGAGTCTTCTTAGCTGATGTTGGGCCTTGATTCTGGAAACATGACTCGAACTTTGTGGGAAGCGACGCCGCGAGCTCGCTTTGAATTCCTCATGTTTATTCCGCCCGCTAGAGATATCATACAATACATACAGGAGACTCGATATTTACAAAGAACCTACATACACACTCCGTCGACATTTCCAATCGTTTTCTTGTCTAGTCCGCATCTTCCTGACAGGTATCGTCGATCACCAGTCCGCAGGGAACATGAAATCCTCGAAGCCGGTCGAAACGGGGTTCTGATTGTAAGAGTTGGACGCCAAACTGTTCCCTCCGTGATCGAGGGTTCGAACTTGATGGAAACTTCGTACTGTACCGTAAAATTTCTTCGTTGGACCCTGGTAGTCACTGATGATCAACTGCAAGAAATATCGACTCCTTGCATCAAATGATCTCACCGGATAAGGACTTCGAATATAGAGAGAATCTCTCTCGGTCTGAACTCACTTTCTGTGGTGAACCGTATACGTGGCTCGCTACCGCTGGGATTCTATCCACGGAGCTCATGGTGAAACTCGATAAGATGTTCTGGAGTTCGTTCGGACTCAAAGCCATTCCCAGACCGGGGATCGAGGGCAAAAGTGGTCCACTATCGAATCCCGAAAAGTCCTGATCGCTGTACGGCGAATGTGCGGAGGAACCCCCTCCGTAGTAACCACTCAAACAAAGCTGCGCGAAACCGGATAAACACAAAAGTATAGCACACCACATCCTGGGATGAGAACTAGAAACCAGTCGCACGCGGGTGGTCGGATGCGTGTATGAGCGGGATGCAATACCACTTCTATTTGGCGCGCCGGCATAACGCTAAGAAAGGGAACGGAGCAGCGCAACCTTGCGCTAAGCTCATGACGGATGATATATTCGACCGACGACGCCGCCGCCTGCGTTAGCTATATTAACTGCGGTGTTATTCTGCGACCTGACGTCTGGGCTACAGAAACGGGTGGAAACCGAAAATTCTAATCAGTCACGCATCATTCGGGAACCTTACGAGGCGACCGGAACGCCTTGCACAACTCACTCGGACTTTCGGAGCAGGGAGATAAATTCACGATCCCCCCTTCGTGGGAGTTGTGTTATTGTAGTCCGTTATTGCTCGATACACAATTGTGACGCTCTCTATCAGCGGCGTGGTCACAAGGAGCCGTGATCCTTGCATTTCAATGGGCGATTTTCCACCAGAGCATCCTCGTATGATACAAGGGATAAAATCATTCGAAACTCCCATAAAACAACCCGCGTTGTTGTTTCTCAACGTGGCCACCTTCGGGGAGAGCACTGATGATAGCCCACACACACGTGGGGCGTCGTTTTCTGCGGATCATCGCATCTTCACCGTGAGAGCTCAAAGCATCTCCTGTCGGGGAAGCTACGACGCTGGATCGTCTTGGTATCGTAATATCGATGATATCGATTGCTGCTTCGACATTGTCAATTGAGGGCTGGCTCTCCCCCCTGAAGCTCACCAGCGTTGAGTTAAGCCGGAGCGGATATCACTCCCACCTGCCTGATTGTCTTTTCGACACCTCGGTCAAAGCACTGGTCATCGCTGAATTCAATTTGAACTGCAGTCAGAAAAAAAATCACTGCAGAGACGAATTGAGTTTTCGGAAGATTGACGATGGGTTATCGGCACGCGCCCTGTCAGCCATCCTCATCGATGGATATCGCTGATGCGACGAGTCTCGAATCATCGAATATGATGGATTTGTTCATTTCCCAAGGGTCCCCGAATTTCCAGCGACAGAAAAAAACTGCCCGGCCCAGTGCGATTTTGGCCGAGGAAAAAACGACGAGCCTAAGTCAACAAACTCGGGAAAGACCAATTCAGGGCCGTGATCTGATCGGCCCATATTTGAGCTGCGCCCGCTCAGCGAGGACCAGAACTATTAACACAACAACCACGCAGCGGTAAGTACTTCGCAGCTGATTGATTGTTGCGGCAGGGCGGCTCTCGCCTCCCCCACAATCAGAGAGCCGGTCATAGTCGAGAGCTGGGACCCTCGCGAAGTAAGCTGTTGCCGTGGCTGAGTGGAAAGCTTCAGAAGAGCCAGCTCCAGCTTATTTACCCCGACATATACTGACTGGTGCTTCAATTTTGACATATTCGGGATCGCTAGTCCCTTCCAAAGAATGGTAAACCTCGTAGACAGATTTATAAGACTGACAATGTAATGAAGCGATAAGTGTTAACCTTCATCGATGTAATGGGCTTTTCTTAATCGGGCTCATTCACCGCCTTCGAATTTCCCCGATCGAACCGGGGGGTCCGAATATCAAAAGCTCCGACTGATTGGAACTCGAGATCTTCAGGTGAGCGTTAGATTTGATTATCCGCAGCGCCGATGTGATTATCTCTCGGGAATCACGTTGAATTCACTTGGACAGACGAAAAGACGGAAGCGCGGTACGATCGCCAAGCAGACTTCGCTTTGTAGCTCTCTCAACCTTTTCACTTGTGAATTATGGGAATACATCGATGGCACCAAAGAGGACTCATACCAGAACAAACGAGCGAGAGGAGCAATCATTTCGGGAATTAAAAGTAACCTCTTCTCCTCGATCCGAGATGCGACCTCTGGTAAAGAGATCTGGGAATCGTTAGAAAAAATGTTCCAACCCAGAGGGATCTACAGAAAGGTGGCGTTACTCGTAGAACTGACCAGCCTCAAGTATTCCGATTGTCCTGACATGCAAACCTACTTGAATCAGAAAGTTGCAATCGCTCAAAATCTCAAGGCAATCAACAACGAAATCGAGGATCGACTCCTAGCGGGATTGATCCTGATGAAGCTCCCGGAAGAATACACGCCTCTAATCCAAAGCTTAAGTCAGGGAGAGATATCAAATGAGCTCGTCAGGGAAAGACTACTTTGTGAGGCAGACCGACAGAAAGCACAAAGGCGCGAGACCGCGCTCATAGGTTCACGACCCGATTACAGCTATCGCACCCCGCAATCACGAGGCCGGGGCGGCCCTATGAGAGCAACAACTAGAGGCCGAGGGTTTGTTAGAGGATCAAATCTCAGCTCAAGAGGAAGGCCCGTTGGGGAACCTCATTTCCGAAGAACCTGTTACACTTGTGGGAGATCAGGTCATTTCCAAAAAGACTGTTACTCGAATTCGGTGTACGGGAGAGAAAGAGATCGTTATCCTTATGAAGAACATGGCAAAGTTGCGCATGAACGAGATGATGGAAGGTCGAACAAAGGAGAGCAGGAGAACAACGAACTCGTGAATTTCGAGCAAGTTCTAGTGTCGTCGACTAGAACGGCCCGATCGGACGCCGATTCGGAATGGTTCATCGACTCCGGAGCGTCCAGACATATGACGGTATCGAAACACTCGTTCGTCCACCTAAACGAGAAGGCTCGATCTAGGTTGGTGATGACAGCAAACAACCAGATCCTGAGGTCTGCCGGGATAGGGGACATCTCTCTCAGTTGTTATGTGAATGGGGAATGTCGATGCACGAAAATGCGCGACGTACTATACGTGCCAGGACTTCGAGTGAACCTGATATCAGTAAAGCAACTGGCCGAGAAGGGATTCAAAGTGAGCTTCAACGAAAAGAAGTGCGAGATCAGGAACAGTAACGGCAATTTGTGCGCTGAGGCCAGTTGCTCTGGAACCGACTTGTATCGATTGGATGTATGCTCCATTCAAGCAGCTATCATGGTCCAAGATGGCAAACTACACGACTCGTACGACCTATGGCATCGAAGGCTCGGTCATCTGCATCCGGAAGCAATAAGGAGGTTAGCCGGGGGACTCGTGAATGGAGTCAATTGTCAAATTCCATCTGAAAACGCGTCCGTGGAGCCTGTGTGGGTGGAAAACAGCGAGGACTGGAATTCCCGAAATCACGATCGGTCTCAGGGGGTCGACTGGAATTAGTCCATAGTGACGTATGTGGCCCAATGGCTAATAAAAGCATTGGTGGTCATCGGTACTTCATTGTCTTTGTCGACGACTACACGAGGATGACCTCGGTGGCCTTCATGAAGGAGAAATCGGAGACCTTCGAGAAACTAGTCGAGTACATACGGTACTCTGAGAGAAGTACCGGGAAAAAGCTGAGGAGATTGCGAACTGATAACGGTACGGAATACGTGAATCGAAGAGTGTCAACTTTTCTCAAGGAGCACGGCATCCGACATGAGACCACGGTACCATATTGTCCTGAGCAGAATGGTCTTGCCGAACGAGCACTGAGGACATCAGTGGAGAAGGCTCGGTCAATGATAACGGACGCAGGTCTCGACCAAATTTTTTGGGCCGAAGCGATACTCACAGCCTGTCAGTTGAAGAATTTGAGTCCGACAGCTGCTTTGAGGGATATGTGTCCAGAGGAGGCTTGGTCAGGAAGAAACCCGATCTAAGGTTTTTGAGGGTGTTCGGATGTCTGGCATACTCCCATGTACCCAAGGAGAAAAGAAAAAAATGGGATGAAAAGACGAAGAAATGTATCTTCGTTGGGTATTGTCAAGAAACGAAAGGTTATCGATTGATCCCTCTCGAAAATATCTCTGTGATCGAGAAAGCCCGGAATGTACACTTCGATGAAACGGTGTGGGCATCGTCCCTGATGCAGATGGATGAAAGGTTTACCACAAAGATCAAACTCAGATCGAAGGTGGTGGTTCCAAAGCCGAAGTTGAGTGAGTTGAAGCCAAATGGGCCGATTAAGTTGATTGAGTCCGAGCGAAGTAAGCCGATGCTGAGTGAATCAGAATCAGAGGAAATCGTCACGGGCGAAGTTGACTCGGAAGAGAATGACGACGCGGTGGATGTCCAAGAAACTGACGAACGGACTGAAGTCCCCAAGATCGGTATGAAACGATCCCTGATGGACGCCGACTCGGAAAAGCATGGGGGAAGGGCCGGGGGCCCCCCGAGTAAACGCAAGAGCGTGAGGCCGAGTTGGATGGATGATATTGTGTGCGTCTGTGGACCCAGTTCGACAACAAATTACGATTCTCCGTCGACGGCTGAAGAGGCAATGTCGAGAGATGATGCGGAAAGGTGGAGGTCGGCAATGGACGTGGAAATGAAGGCTCACGACAAGAATGGCACGTGGGTGCTCGTGGATCGCCCCGCGCATAGGAGGGTCATTACTTCGAAATGGGTCTTCCAATTGAAGAAGGATAGTGAGGAACGAATCGTGAAGTATAAGGCAAGACTGGTCGGACGTGGATGTGGACAGACCAGGGGCGTAGATTTTGATGAGACATATTCACCCGTTGTCAAGATCACTACCCTTCGATTCTTGTTCGCACGGGCAGCACAGGAGAATTGGCGAATCCGGCAGTTGGACGTAGAGACCGCGTACTTGCACGGTAAGTTGGAGGAGGAAATTTTCATGGAACAACCTCCTATGTTCCAGGTTGATGATAAAGTGTGTCTCTTGAAAAAATCACTCTACGGTCTGCGTCAAGCTGGGAGAGTCTGGTTCGAAACGTTGAACAAGTCCTTGATAGGTCTAGGTCTCAAGGAATTCGGAGCGGATCGGTGCTGCTACTTCATGACGAAAGGGGAAGGGCTGCTCATAGTCACCATATATGTTGACGATTTCTTGC
The DNA here is from genome assembly GCF_000255335.2 of Galendromus occidentalis. Classification (NCBI taxonomy): domain Eukaryota; kingdom Metazoa; phylum Arthropoda; class Arachnida; order Mesostigmata; family Phytoseiidae; genus Galendromus; species Galendromus occidentalis. The sequence goes on from NW_003804572.1 coordinate 1,665,634, forward strand.
TTTTCACCAACGACTCGAGTCTGCAGAAAACATTTGGGGGAGGTGTTTCCGCTGAAAGACCTCGGGCTTGCGCAGTACTGTCTCGGGATCAGAATTCACCAAGAACCAGAAAGAAAAGTCATTTTGCTCGATCAAGCTGAGAACATCCGTAGAGTCCTGGAAGGTTCGGAATGACCGATTGCAAGCCTGTCGCGACTCCTAGTGAAGCAGGTACGAAGCTTCTCAAGAGAGCGGAAGACGAGAAGGTTCCGGAGGCGCCGTATCGTGAAGCAGTGGGATGTTTGATTCACATTTCCCAGACCACTCGCCCAGATATTTGTTACTCCGTTGGTGTTGTAAGTCAGTTCTGTTCTGACCCTTCGGAGAGGCACTGGGTGGCCGTGAAGAGAATCCTAAGGTATCTGAAGGGTACCGTTGATTTACGATTGAAGTTCGACGGTAATGTCAAAGACGCCCTCGAGGGCTACTGCGATGCGGACTGGGGAGGCTGCCAGGAAACGCGCAAGTCTACGACGGGCTACGTTTCCATGTTGGCTGGTGCGAGCGTGTCGTGGACGAGTAAAAAGCGGCCAACGTCGCCTTATCTTCAAGTGAGGCCGAATACATGTCGTGTAGTGCAGCGTGCCAAGAAGTTAAATGGTTGCTGAATTGTTCGGAGCTGCCCGATATTACCGTAGGAAGGCCCGTCAAGTTGTGGTGCGATAACCAAGGGGCCATCCTTCTGAGTGCCAATGGGATACAACATCAGAGAACAAAACACATAGATCTGAGGCATCATTTCATACGGAATATGGTCAAGGAAGGCCTCGTGAAAGTCGATTTCGAGCCCACTGGAGATATGATCGCGGACATTTCAACGAAAAGTCTTACTGTGGAAAGGTTCAAGATATGTCGAAAGAAACTCGGCCTGCATTAGGTGATCTTGCGCACCGGGGGGTGATAGAAGGATCTGCGCATGATCACCAGCCTCGCGCCTCGTTATCCGGAGGGCTATATAAAGAGTCGCGGGGGGAATAAAGATCATCGATGTATGGCAGATACAACGAAGTGTCATACCTATAAACTTATAGTCACGCTAGCCGTGCCCTTCGCGTTTGTTGTTCTCCGATCATCGCGCATTTCCGATCTTCCCTTTCTTCCATTCTCCCCATTTTCCACCTCCATCCGCCCTGTTTCATCTGTATCCTCATTTTCGACTATTTTCTCAATTATTTTCCGTTTCTCTCTATATCCCCATTTCTGACGGTCGATCCGCTCCTCGTGATCACCCCGTGCTCTTACGGCTTCTAAACCTCTAAATTTCGTTTCCCGTCGCTCCCCACATCTTCCACTGGTCCCCCTATCTTTCCTCCTGTTCTCTCGACGTCCCCTCGTTTCCCTTCTCCGTGGCCCCTATTCTATCCGCTTCCCCAGTTCGTTCCATTTTTCCCCCTCTCCCAGGGCTTCATTATCTTCCTCCATCCGTTCTGCGGAACGCTTCTGTCTGTACTCTATTCTTCAGCAGCGGAGGATGGGGAACGGTTATTACTGAATCCGGATGTGTGCTTCCTCCACATTTCTGAAAACTCCCCCGCTCTCATCGTATGGCCTAGCCCCCTATCCCTCATCCTCCTCCTATGCTGATGCCCTCTCCGATGGGTCCGAAACGGATTAGTTACTCCCGTTCGTGCTCATCCGTCTGAGGATTCGCCACGGTCGGAACGGGCTTTTATTCACCCCCTCCTAGTAATTCAGCCGTCTCCCTGTTCTACCCGTTTCCAGAAAGAATCGATTGAATCTCGTATTCAACGACGGAGCACGAACTTGGATGCAATAATTTTCTTTCACGGCGGAACGGTGAACCGCTGGCAGAGAAGGACCCCCCAAGAACATTCGGGAAATCCGGGTGGACCATCATACCAGAATTAACGCCGATCCGCTGAACAATTTGGGAGTCAGTAGGTGAACCACAGACAGACATACGTTCGGCCTTATATGTACAGAGATTTGTTGGTGAGCTGAGTTTACGGCACGATGCTCCACGACACCACTTCCGGAGAAGTGTAAATCAATGTCATCTAGGAGAGCGAGGAGTCACTGTTTGAATGCCTGCAGGTCACCCTTCAAAGTTCTCTTACCTTCCCCAATCCATATCCACATATCACCACTTGCAAGCTCCGGACGACCAGCGCAGCCGTCCTGGTGTCGCTCGTGTTCCCGCCCGCGACTGTGGCTGACCCGGCCGCGATCGATGCTTGAGCCATGGAGACCGCTACCGTCGGCACCAGAGACTTTCATGAGCTCTGATGAGGATGGGACCTTCCCCTTACTCAGGTGTCGAACGCCTCGATGTGTGCATCGATCCTGGATGACTGCTTGAAGATAAATTCAGCCAATTCGGGTTCGTTCTTCGAGAACACCGTAGATATTCCAATAGACGGGCAGTCTCCAGCAGGCGGGCATGTCCCGGAGGATTGGTGGAATAGACGGACAGTCTCCAACAGACGGCCTGTATCCAATGAAGGGGCTCTTCGAGGGAGAGAACTGAGGTACCCAAGTCGCGACGATCGCAAATCTCCTCTCGCGGTCGCTTCGTTTGAGTTTTCGGTAAGTTCACGGTGAGTATTTCATCGATTCATTGGATTCTATCTTAATGACAACTCGGCCTCAAGTCACTCGTTCGAGGACAGAACATGTAGGCGGGCAATCTCCAATGGACAGGCAAGCTTCGGAAAGTTCGAAAAATAGACGGGCATGCTCTTCAATTGGAATATGAACGGTATCTGCTCAGATTTTCTGTTCAACCGATAGAAGTTGTCACTATCAAGCGATTGTACATACTTGGCGAGAGGTCTGGAGCGGGTCTCTCGAATCGGGATGTCGATTGGGAGGCTGCATACAGTGTGTTATATCGGGCAAGCCCCCATCACGGATGTTCGATCATGAGCTAGTCACAGTCGGCTTATTCATCAGGGAATTCACTTCGAATCCCGCCGTGGTCTCTCCGTCAACGCCACTCGATATCTCATCCGTATCCGAGCCTCTCGCACCCCCGTCTAGAACCGATGTTTGATACGGAGCGGAGTGACACTCCATTACCCAGGAAGTACTGCACTGAAAGTTACGTTCCCTCGAATCGGCGAACGCTGCTTTGAAATCAAGAGAATAATCCCGAAGGAATCATCATCGCCCGATCAGATTATTTACGTCGCTCCGCTTCCGTTATTATCGTCAAATTCAGCAAGCACTACAGCGGTGTACAACTTCCACTCTCGAATGAACCTCTTGTTGGAATCGAAAAATAATCCTGCGAGAATACATCTCGGTCTCTTCGGGACATAAACTCGCCGATTTCCGGATCTGCATCCGCGTATCGACTGTCGGTGCCGACAATCGAGTTACCCTCCCATCACGGTCGTCGGTCTTATTCCCGAGACGCTCGGGAAATCATCGGGGATACTCTGCTCTCTTGGTGCGGTGCCTCGATCCCTTCGACGAGGTGCCGAAACCCGCCACACAGCACTCCAACGAAACGGGTATTTCGCATACTCGGCCGCTAAACGGACTTCTCCGGCCTCGTCGCGAAGAGATACATACGCTCCTCTTTGATCATACTCCATTTCGCAGCTCCCGGTACCGAAATCCGAGATACGGTCAAGGCTCCCCTTGACTGATCTCAAGGGTCGGGCTGGCAGATCAGTGCAGTCTTCGGCTCCAACTTCCCGAATCGCAAGAATAGCTCCGGTGTGATCAGCATTGTGGAAGGTTAAACCAGGACTAGGGAATCAGGCTGTCTCATCCGGAAGACTTTTTATCGGGTTCCCTCACGCCGAATAGCATGACATCTGAAGCACCTTCGATTTGGCTGGGACCGAGCAATCAGTCCGTAGAACCGCTAGAACGCTATGACGATGAAATCTATAATAATTTATACCAATTGAGTTGTAGAACTCTCATCGGCATGTCCCCAAACCTTCTGGGCCGCCCTTGATTTCTGTGTCCGACTTGACAAGGCTGTTATCGGTCGGTTGAATGTCGCAGCAGGTTTTCGTAGATCCCCATGAAGACTATCATCCTAAGCTCAAGGAAGAAAACTCGAATAGAGATCGGAGCCGGCTGAAAAGAACGATGAGATTCAAGGTCTGATTCCTAACTTCGGAAGGAGCCGTGACCTGGCTCCCATGGAAATGCGCGCAAAGGGTCTAAATCGGTCCACCGAGATTTTTGGTCCACGGTACTCCCGATGCTGGAGCGAAGCCCCTTTTCATTTACAGTTATCGACAGCCCGAGTAAGGACTGGGGAGCTCGAGCCTTATATGGTGAGATAAGGAAAGGTGAGGGTTTTCTATCTTACTGAATCCTCTCATTGTTGCTTCCCAAGAGGCATGGGTCCGAATCGGCCCGTGAGTTTGAGCCCGACACATCTGCTCCGAGTTGACCTCTGAGTAGACATGGATAAGTCAGGCGACCGCGCCTAGTTTCTGAAGCTTCCGGTACTGGCATTGATTACTGTAAGGTTGCCGCCCTGACCCTCAGGCGTGTATCTTTGTACGTGTCGCTCTTAGCTCGTCCGTATTACGCGCTGAGGTTATCATGAGTTATATGCGCTACAATTTCGTCTCAGCAGGTATTTCTGTCTGAAACACGCATCGATAGCATTCAAGGATAGAAAGCGATAAGCTGGCCGATTTCATTGAGTCGAAGTCTCCAAATATGCTCGCTGTGATCCGGATCGGTAAATCATTATTACGATTGAGGCAGGCGCTTCGGATCATCCCAGCCGTTCCCTCCCCAGGGAGCTCACTAACATCCAGAACGCACCAAGCCCGTTTTCTGAAGATGGTGATCTAGCCTTCAGATTCTGAGCCAATTCTTGCGAAGAATCGAGGAATGACGTGGGCAGGCAAAACTTATTCCAGCCACTCGAAGATCCAGATGTCGAACACAGCCCGAAGCTCCCTGGAGCAAAGTCGAGGGGGAAACGGCGATCTCATCAAGTTTCCTTTTGCTCTGCCAGAGACGAGGAGCAGAATCCGACGGCTGCTTTCGAACCGCGACATACTTTGGACACTCATAGCTCGGGCCAGGAAAGGCCTCGAGGCCCAGACGGGCAAGCCTCTGAGTACTGTGATCGCGTATCTCTTCACGTGGCTCTGATGGCGGAAGACACGGCTCGGACATCATTGAGGATGTGATATACGGGATGCAGCGGCAACTATTGCAGGACAGTATCGGATTCGGTCTCCGACACCGTACTGTAGGAGGGGAGGGGCGGACCGATACTCCCGAGCAACTGATGCTCGTCGCGCACCGGTCATCGAAGCTCGACCGAGACCCACTACAGTATAATCCAGATAATTCGAACCCTCGATAATTCGTGAAATCAAAAATTCGCTGCAAGCGGAGATTCTCCAGCTGAAAGCCTCAGAAACGTCTCTATCCTTGATGAAGATCCTATTCGATTCGATTCGCCTATGAGCACCACGAGTAAGTACCCATGATTCGCGAAATACCGATGATTCGCAATTCGCCGCGGAAATTCGTACCTAATTCGCGGCCGCGTCAAGAAAAATATGCTCGTTTTTCGGTACATTTGCAGCTCTTGCTTGCTTCGGTCACTATCGGAACGAAACAAACATGTACAATATTCAGTCTCGGCGAAAACAGATAAACATTGTTCGGTGCTTCGATTCGCCCTTTAGATAGCGCTCACCCTGAGAGAGTCTCGCGGTGTCGTACTCCCATCACCCTCTGAGCATAGCACATGTCAGAAAAGTGATAGTCGAATTTCGAAATGGTTTGACTTAAAAATGCCTAGTTGACGCAAATTTAATATGAAGTTATTGCGGTACAATCGAATTTCGGAAGTTCCGCACCCCACAAAAATCCATCCCGATAATTCGCAATTCGCGCCTTCCCCTGAATGTTGCCTCCCGAAAAACGCGAATTACCGGGACTACTGAACCGTACGAGGATCGCGGGAACAGCACTTCCATCGATCGCTCTCCAACGATATAGAGCGCTCGACGGAACGACCGTAGCATTGAGCCTCGGTCGAAATGTTATTTTGAAATATTCTCCTCGAACGTCATTTCCAGTAATCCGGACTCCGAGACGGGACATGAAACACGAACGTTTACCAGACACTCATCCGATTCGGGCCGCTGGGGCTCATCTCTTGCTCAATGCTCGTGCTCGAATGAAAGAAGGTAATTTTCAGGAATACTTAGCTACATATATCTTCCGCCCGGCTTTGAAATCTGGAGCCAAGATCGGCCGAGGTATCTGGAGCTTACGACCAGATTGGCTGAGGGATCCGAAGCTGTTCCCTGCGCGCTAATCGCCGCGGCCACCGATCCGGCGATTGCGGTTGATCCATTGTAGGGGAATAATAATTGTTCTCCCGTCATATTTGTCTCAACACCGCCGATCGGGTGGAATTGCTGCAATATTCAAAAGAAGTGCTGTGACTTTTCCATTGACAACCCTAAGTTCGTGGATTTTCGCTTTACGACCGCTGGACCGAACCTCCTTCCACCCATGAGGAATACCCTTGCCCCGCTCGAACGACAACGCTGCGCCGCGTTTGCGAGTTCTTCGGTAGCGACAATGGTGCATTCAACAGCACTGTTGAGTTTTGCTGTTGTTTGCTCGGCGGTTTATGCCGGTAAACAGAAACAATTGGTGACACATGGAAGGAGCTTTCCGAATGGTGTGCCGAGGGGATATGCCAGTCAGAGGACTCACAGAAGAGAGCACGACCCGCTCTTCGGCGCCAGTGAAATGTTCCACTCGTTTTCGGATTTGGACAGCTCCAATCATATCGACACCTCCGGACCGCCGAAATTCGTGACTCTCGGCGGGATAAATCCCCATCATTTGAGCAGCATACTCTCGCACTTGGGAATGAATAGTTTGGATCACCTGCATCGAATGCCAGCAGTTGCAGAACACCTCTACGGGGCACCTGCGAAGGTGAGTGGGAGAATGAATGACGCTCCTGGTGGGTGGCATGGTCTGCCCCGCCCAACCTGATCGCGAATACGGAAAGTCCTGGATGGTGTTGCAGTCATGATACTAAAAACGGCTCCTGGGGGGTCTCCGACGTAGAACTTATTTTCGGGAATCTCGGAAGTTAGACGCGTGACAGTCTCGGAATCTGTGGTCTGGTGTGGACCTTGAGAGATCTGAAGCTCTTAACCCACAAACGTTCCGCAGGTCATTATCAGAGATCACTCAGGCCCGCCGAGAAAGATCCACGGATACATCCAAACCTTCCACACCGTGAAAACTATCGACCACGGAGGGCGAGCATTGGGAGGAACTAAAAGGGGATACTCGAACAATTTGCCTGAGGGCGATTTCAGCGATTATACAGGTTATGAAGATTTTGAGTTCCCTCCCGATTGGTAGATCCCTTCATCCCAAGATCCCACCTTGAGCAAAGCTGCGGAACCCCCTCGATTTCGGCTGCTCAAAAAGTCTTTTCGAAGTATGTATACATCAGGGAAGTGCTTTGTGGTGCTGATTGTTTGCTCAGGAGGATTGCGTAAGGATAGTTGTTATGCCGATTATTTTCTGTTACGGAACAAGAATCGAGTTCTTGCGAATAGTGCCGTATCCGAGAAGGAGGTCAGTGCTGTCAGGGAAATTTTCTAAATTCTGAGCCCTCATCACGTCATCATTCAATCAGAATTCTAATCTCGATCATGTAGGAGCCTTGTTTATTTATACTGTAAGATAGTTCGCTTCGGCTAATACCGTCAATCCCGGGCTCTGGTGCGTGACTTAGTAATAATTTCAATAAAAAAAGTTTAGCGAAGCACCCTATACTTTTCTCTTCTATTCGCGCGACGCTCTGTTTACAATGATCGCACGCGGGGCTTGCAAGATGCGTGAATTTCAAAATTCTAAGCGTTTACATTTTCCACTCTTCGAGTCGGCACGGGAAAAAATTTCAGAGAAGTCGCGAACACCGTCACCGTTTGTCGAAAAGCTCATATTGTTGATGACGCGCCGATACACTATGTCGGTAGTTTCAGACTTCGTCCAAGCGGCCTCCGCATGAGATTTCGCCTTGGGAGTTCGTGCTAGGTTTCCTAATTACTTGATCCGAATGCTCGGTGCGTTTGTGAGCCCTCCCATCGACCCCCGGGATCCATAGCTGCCAGAAGAGTTCTTATCGTCAAGGCTCGGGTGCGCTTCGACGAAGCGTTGTCGCCGAGCGGAATTCACTATCGATCAGCGTCGTCGCATACTTATGTCTCCGGATGCATTGGACGAGGGCTCGAACATTTCTGAGCGGACCCGAAACGCGGTGTCATTGTGGAAAAAATCGGCAAAAGCTTGCTGCCATCGCCGCCGCATCGTCAAAACCCTTTCGTGGCTTACCAGATGGGGATGAAAATCAAGCGACTGTACTATCAACTCTCTACCAAAGCTATGCATGCGAACGAACGGCTTTTGTGGTAAGCTCCGCAGCGAGGAATTTAATTCTATTCCAAGCGTGATCCGATCCGCGACCTGGCCGCGGACTGCACCGGGGAAGCCGGCATCGAAACATCGAAGTGGAGTGAATTCAAACTTTGTCAAAAGCCCAGGACTCATTATGATTTGAAAGCATCTTTTCTTCTGTTGCGCAATCCAGAGCTGTTTCTGCAGCCCCGATTCACAAAAAAAACCTCAAATCACTCGTAATCTTTCTGAGCCGCTGTTCTGCTGCTGTATAATGCTACAAAACGCTCTGGCTTACAGTGGCGCTCGTTCGACGTTTTGTCCGCGGAGCAAGTCTGATGGCAATTTTGCTAAATGTCGAAATGCTTAGCGAAATTCCGGAGCAGATATTGAGAAGCAGCGCCGGCGATGACGGGCGGTGGCGGTCCGGATGCCTCCAATAACGACAATGAGAAGCGAATGCAGCTAGTGATTCATGGAAGCCGCGAAAAACCGACGATTTTCCGGAGCTATTTTGAGCGTGCTGTTCCTCCTCTGAAGTCGTGTTTCTCTCTTCATTTATTTTTCTATGCCCTGACAAACAATTGGCCGATGTTTGGTAATCGAATTCCTCATTCGAACGCTGCTTCGCCTCTAGACATTCCGATTTATCAAGAAGGACGTCACTTGGTGCGTCAAATAGCGGCGACAATCACTCCTAACGCTACGGCTGCTGGCCGATCAAGGGCCGTCGTGGCGGTTGTCGTCAACCGTAGAACTGAAGTATCCGAGGGACTTGATTGGGATATATAATTTCATCACCTTCTGCAAGCAGAACATTTCCCTGAGCGGATCATGATAGTGAGCGGGAAGTCTCGATCTGCGTGATCACCTCCAATCCGCTCGAAATTTTCTACCACCCAAAACATGGAACCTTCGCATTGCGCTCGTATCCACGAGAAACAATGAAGTTCCAGCTGGACAAAAAATTCGCACATGGAACGGTATATAGAGACGGTCCTTAAATCCGGTACGGTTTTCGAGAATTCGTAAAATATCCAAGGAAAAAAGGGGGAAACGAAGAAAAGTGGTATTGTCGTTTCGTTCGCTGATTTGTCCATGCTGAACCGTTTCCCTTCCATTTCCGAAGAGCGTGGTGCACTTCGGGTCGCACAACGCGAGTAACACTTTTAAACGCGAAAATCGACAGCAACAGCATCGGCTCGGACAGCAGCCATCGACCTTAAGCCGTTCAGAACTCGGAGCGGAATGCGATCACGTGTGCCGGAAAACGATTGTAAGCGAACACGTTTACCACCCTGTAAATTGATCTACAATAGCTTCTGGAAGGTCATCCGAGGAATTTCGCCTCGATATGCAAAAACTGTGAGAAATAAGAGACAAAACGTGAATCAGGACCTCGTTGACTATCGTGATACCGTGTAATTTCGTTGAAGGGAATCGAATCAATTGGAGCCCTCGGGCGAGTAATCATTCAAAGAATCCATATTCCGGGATTTAGCTCTTCAAGAGCCCCCGCCCTCTCGTCCGCTCCGCTTCTTATGCCCTGCCATTTTCGAAGCCTGTCCATCGAAACCCCTCGAGGATGAGGAGAACCTGGAGATTTTCATCGAGTACCGAATTCCAATGGAACCGCAGTCACAGAGACCGATTCTAATGCAACCGCTTTGACGATCGCTCGATTCGAACTCCGACGTCGTGAGACAGTGACCCTCGAAACATCGGTGATTCCGCAGTGTCGAGTTAGGCAATCGTGGTAAAAACTTCCTGGCGTCCCCAAACCAACTACGATTGTATTTGTCCGATTAAGAGAATCCATCAAATAAATGCGCTTCTCGTGGTTGTTGCCGTTGACCGGGAAATCGTCTTTCCGCGCGTCCATGCGTTTCTTTGTTTTCGCCCGATGTTGGGATGGATCGATCCCCGCTGTCGAAACGGGCTCGACGGAAGCTGGAAGCTAAGTACCGGAACGATAGCAAAGTGCCTCGGAACAATCGAGTTCACCTTTTCATCTACATTAATTACTGGGCTCATTCTCAGCTGATCGCAATGCGCCCCGGAGAAAGGCTCCTTTGCGGTGCCGATGAAGCCGCAGCCGAGTCGAAGACCGTTGGGACGCGATCCCGCGGTCGCTTTTGTCACAACGACGTTTCGAAAGGAGCCTCGAATAACTCCGCTATTCGAATCCCGGAACAGCGTGTCAAATGACGTTTCTCCGGCAAATACCGACGACGCAAGCTTATGCTCGCGACCGGAGCACCGATACTTTTGAACATAGTTTTCGATTGTCTCACACCTAAAACAATATGTGCATACGTAATTTGTTGGATTGCGCTCCTTGAATTCCCCCCGCTTATAACTCGCATTCGCCGTTCGAACGGGAATCTAACTCATCTTCAGCTCCGATGCATATATGATCTACATACAGCAGTCTCACACGATCCACGCGCATTGTTGTGAAATCTAACTGCACGTTTTTGATCGGAGAGGTATTCAAATTTCATGACTTGATCGTATTGAATTTCGGAAAGAACCCGCCCGGGCACCGCTCGAGTGCTCGGTTCTCCGGTAATTGTGAGCGTGAGATTTTCCCCAACCAATCCGATCGGATTGGAAACCGAACGCGCGATGGTTCGCGGCTCGGTTGGCGATGCCTGGCCCTGATTCTTCGTAAATAGTGTGTCGCAACAATATCATCGCTGCGTCTGCGTGTCGGTGGATCTGATGGCTGCACTACAATACTTCTCTGAGACGAAACTGAGATCACTCTGCTCTTTCCGGTATTACCGGATATGTCCAGATTCAATCGCTGTCTACTAAAAGCGGGCATTGCATGGACTCGCCCCAGCATGCGCCCGGCTTGAGGAGGATATGGATTTTTCGCCCGCTCTGCCGCCGGAGTCTATTCTTTCAAACGATTGCTTGAGAGCTTGCGGGAAGGAGATTTGCGGGGACCAACCTCAATCTTCCCTAGATTTTCGTGAATCTCGCACTCCGAGGGGAGCGACTCCCATCGCCGACCGGCGGTCATCAGGGTTGCGAAAAATGCAACCAATTTGCCCAGAATCTCCACCCGTTGATAGAGTGATCCCGCCGAGTAACACAGATTTTGTCATACGAATCGATTGCCGTTCCCGTCATCCTTGTGCCAACACATACATACCATACAATCGAGTCCACCGCTCTGGCCGAAAATACATGCCGGAATCGCAACCCGAACCTCAGGTAGGTGATTGATTGACTGAATGCGTAGGAGATATGAGCACGCTGCGACGTCGTCCTCGCCATTCACGCACATATTGGCGACCTTGGAAGCCGATATCGCACTGACATTGTTTTTCTTGAAGGACCTGTCAGAATTGAGTTGCGAGTTGCGAGATGCGATTTTCGCGGGATACCTCTTGTCCGCCCTCCTACTGGCCGGAAGTGCCATCGAAACTCTGAGGATGTCCTGGGCGGACAGCGGCGACGATGCTCTCTGCTGCATGTGCAAGGGAAACAGCTCGCCCCTCGAGTGAGACCTCTTCCCATGTGGTACACCGATATCTCCACCAACTGACATGGCATTGATTATATGATCAGCAAGACTCCTGAATGGATGAAATCTTCCTGTAGGCGAGGCTATCAACTCTATCATGCTCGGACCCGCGAATAGGAAGCGGGCATTTGGAAACTCGCATGTCAACTCTGAGGTGCAATGAACGCGCAACAGACTTCCGAGGATTCCATGGAGCCAAGTCGATGCACTCCTGGCATGTTGCGCGGCCTAAGCGAGATTTGAGCAACGGGCGACTCGACGTAATACAAATGCCTCGAAGACTGCGTCCGGGTCAGTTGTGGCCCTCTGCTGGGGAGTATTTCCTTGCGAGAAAAGCTGAGCCTTCGTTGTGGCTGCGACGAAAGCAGTAAGTAGGCACGATTCTTTGAGGCGATTCCTTACAGACAGTTTCTAGTGTCCGGAAATGCTAGGGACCCTCCGCAAAGAGTGTTCTATATTCTATATTCTAACAAGGGAGGTACCCGACATGATGAGCGAGTTGAAAGTTCAAACTTGGCTGGAATCTTAGTCTATTCAAGCCCAGGAAAACCCCAGATTATTACGTCCTCATGAGCGTATCTGAGCTTTCGGTCATTCCGCCATAGAGCCCATTCAACGTCCTGGTGCACTCCATTGCAAGTTATCGATGATCCGAGATTTAGGAAGCTTTAAATTCACCCCACGTCGGCGGGGAAAGGGAAATCGAAACCACCCTGGATAGCGAGTGCTGCGGCGAGACATTCGAAAGGACACATCCTCGGAGCGACGCGAGCGTTTAGATCACATATTCATATCGTCAAATGGCAGTAGGAAGCGTTCTACGGGACTCCGATGGGCTCTATGGGGAGATGACCAAAATTCCAGTATTCGCTCAGATGTGCTCATTAGGACGAAATAATTTAGGGTTTTTCGAGTCTCGAATCGACCAAGAAATCAGCCAAGTTTCGGCTCCCAACTCGCTCATCATTTCAGGTACATCCCTTGTAAGTGAGCAATGCTAAGCTATAGATTCCCCCGTTTCCTTACAATCTTCCGAGTTAAACTTCGGTGGTCTCTCTTCCATTGGTATGCGAAGGTTCCTCTTGACAATCGTTCAGCCACCCTTCCCACATTGTGTTTTGCCTTCGATCGCGAGCTGACTAGCGTTCTCTACCTTCCGAAACCTACTCTACGCACACAGGATGGGATACAGTCAGTGGAGGTCCTTTCAGACAGAAATTATGGTCCCTCGAATAATATATCTCTTCAACGTGGGAAAGGCGGATCAGTACTCGGATATTCTGTGGAGCTTCTCCGTCAATTTTTCCGCTTCAAATTGTAAGCCGTGTGGATCCGAGACTTCCACGAGTCGATCATCGTCGAAGACATCATATCTATCCAAAGCTCGGAAATGCTGGGGAAGCATTCAACAAAACTCAAGTGTCTGAATTCGGTCGAAGAGTCTGATATCTACTTCTGGTTTCGGGAAGCAGCGGGCGAGTTTCTCGTGGTCATGAGTCATGAGTCACGAGGCTCTCGCGTAGATCTCTAGAATATCTGAGTAGCGCCATGAGACTGCTTCACGTTAGGTCCGATGGTTCGACTTGACCGCAGCCCGTTCTTACGCGGGTGTGAGCCCACCAAGCGACCGCGCCGGTCTGAATTGCGATGATCGTGCGGCAAGGCCTCCTCTATCCGGATGCGGACCGCTCTCTTGCCAATGTGAAAGGGAACTTGAGTATCTATCTACTACTGCTATTTGCGCCCCCTCTGAGGCATGTTCACTCTCCCCCATTGGGCATTCCTGGATCTGCCGCTCAAAGTCACGCTCGATCATGAGCAATTACCCCTATTCTGAGGCTTTCGGAATTCCTAGAAGTACAGTGCAACACGCTCCAAGTCGTCATGCTCACTCCTTTTACTTATTCCAGTCTCCTCTATCTGAGACTGTTACGCTCAGACGTAGCTTGCTACATCCGTGAAGAGAGAGACATCAATTTCTCTGAGATCGCTGCAGTACTCGAAATCCCTGGAAGGAGACGTATCGTGTGAGACATTTTTTTCATCGGCAGAAACGTGAATTCGGTGGGAGGGAGGAATACATGAAAATCCTCACCAGAGATCGTGGCGGAAAGCGTTTCTGTAAACGGCCGGCTGATTCACCGCCGATGCGCACACGACCCAGTAGAGCCAGCCGGTGCGCAGGAGTTCTGCATATTGTGCTAAGGAGGGGAGTCGAGTGACATTCTCGTGGTTATCACGATAATAATATTTTTCGAATCTGCGACGGAGGCCGCATCACAGGAAAATGATTCAATGCTTCTGCGTTCCATAAGAGACTCACTGGGCGTGAAAACGTTCCTGTGGCTTACGAAAAGTCGATCCGCATAGCGAAGTTGTTGGAATTGCATCGCGATTATGGTGCCCATTGTCGGCCCCACGGACCCGGATATCGGTGAGACTTCACACAATCCACCGACGTACAGATCTACGTCTTGAATATCTCTGTCGGATCGATGATCGTCTTCAGGATTCGTATCTCATTGTGCGCTCGAGCTCTCAAAAAGACCCTGAACGATGGGAGCTCGCCTGGAACTCGATATACATATATGCACACCCTGCTTATCCCTCGGAGGCGGCATCGCTCACCTGTAAACCTTCGGCAGCTCGTCGTAGCATTCGCTGCGCCAAAAAGGTCGGATATCACTGAATTTCTGGATTCTGATATTTCTGCCATGCGCCCTACTGAGATATAGCTCGGCGTATTTGTAGTAGGGCTGCAAACCGTGATCTCGACCGCGGTGGATGTTCAGAGCTGCAAGATCCATACCGTACGACTCGGTAGCATTGCGATACACGTCGTTCGCCACACCCGGTGCGAACGAGAACGAGATTTGCTTTGCTGAAAAGTAACCTGAGTTCTACGGAATCCGTCGCTCAGTGGCGACTAACGGTACCTACGCTGCGACGCATCGAAAAATGACGTCACAGTTTCGTCACCTCCTTGGCGTTGCATGCCGGCTATGAAATTCTCGAATTTGAACTCGGAGTTGAAGTCGTAGTAGTTCGGAATCGTGCTGAAAGCGTCTCGCGTAGGCACGTCGAACTCCGGCTGATCGACATCCGTTTGGTAATTCCGGTTCTTGAACACATTCTGGATCAAGGAGTGTCCGAAGCGGAAAGCACCGCCCGCAAACTCGCTCCACAGAGAGGGATCGCCATCGGAGTCGTAGTCGGTCTGGGTTCGCTGGATGCCTAACTTGTAAACGGACAGAATATTCGAGCCGACGACGGTTGGTAACCATTCACGGTAAACCTGGATCTGCATGTGCCCTTGAGCAATCCTCCTGGCCGTCTGGAAAATCCGCTCATCGGACCATCGTTCCCCCCTGGACCGAGCGTGTCTGTTGATCCTGTAAGAGCGGTCGAATCATTTATTCCTTCCGCGAGTCAGATTGATTGTTTCTCCGCCATTTGATCTCTCTCAATGATCTAGGGCTCCGACCTGTCAGCGAGATAATTGTGGTATCTGAACCAAAGCGTGGACCATGCGGATATTCCAATCTGCTGGTTTACGCGTAGAGGATCTCCGCCCGTGAAGCAGGGACGGCCAGGCTGACTGCAGCCATCGCCCAATGTCTGCGTCGTCGGCGGCATGAACAGAGGTAGGTACGGTCTGGCCGTATCGTAAGGAGCTTGACCCCGGAGCAACCCTGTTGGAGAACATTCAAAATTGCACGGAAATGTTCGGAATTGTACGTCCAGGGATATTGTAGATCCGACCAGGAATTCTCAGAGTCTATTGGAAGAGGAAGGGGACATAACCTCCGGATCCGGTTCTCAAGTTGAAATTTCCCTGGCTGGTGAGACCGTATATTAGGGAGAGATCAACGAATGATGTGACTGAGTTCATCTGCTCGCGCGGTCCCAGCTGGCACGTCGGGCATGGCTCGGATCGAACGAAGTTCATACAGCCGCGATTCCCGTAGACTCGATCCGGAGAGGGGATAGTTACGGGAAAGCATTGCTCGACCCGCGTCGACGGGCTACAACAATCAGGCAGGGCATTCGAAGCTGTAACGGAGCCATATCTGAAAATCTCATCCATATTCTCAGATTCGATGATCATCCGAGACTATCGCTCTCCAGGAAAATCCCGACACCCGAGTCGTCCAGGATTCTCGCGAGGAATCAGATCAGTGATCTTCATGTACTCCAATAGCTTACGAACTTCCAATAGTGGTCGTATGTGTCAAAGTGATGTCATGAGCTATGAATTGTCCGAAGGACATCCTGTTGTGGTTGTACTGAGGATCATCACGAACTCGGGGTAAGATGTAGTCGAGCGCCCTCAGCGAAATCACTCGCTCGTTGGGCAGAACGCCGCCTGAGAAACTCCTTCGCCTCGGCTCCTCAACCCCTGGGGATGGCGTCAAATCGAATGTTTTGAGATACACATACAACATGTGGGTCGGAAATGACTCCCGCCTGGAAAAATCGAGATTCTCGCACATATCTGACTCATCCTTCCTCTAAACAATTTTTCGGCGATTTGTACTCCTCATTTGTCACGGGCTAGTCTTCAATGGTTACCGTCTTCGTAAGATGGGGGCAAGAGGCGTTTGTGACAAGTATTCGTCCGTCCCAGTATCGGGTTCCCGAGGTTGTTGCACGAGCCATCGAAAGTGTAGCGATTTACGTTTCGGCACGAGGAGTTCTCGCGAACTGCATTGATACAGGCATCCTGGGCGGCTTTTGCCCGAGTGTTGCTTTCGAGAGTCAAATTTCGGAGACCGCTCGTAGCATCTCTCGACACCGATTTCCTGAATTCGAGGATCAATGTCGACAGCTCTAGTTTGGAGAAGTGTCGTAAGATCGTGATCTGGTCCCCACTCACTTGTTGACGAGATCTAGAGTGGCGGCACAGAACAACCTCGCATGATCACCGAAACTAGACGGTGCTCGCCCCGCTGTAGTGTGCTGATGCTGCGCAGGGGCACTCGGTCCTTTGAGGTAATACCCTGATCTGAAGGCAGCGTCGTTTTTCGCCCGATATTCTTCCACGGATTCCTGTCCAGCGCTGAATGCCGAATCGATTCGCGTCGGGGAAATTTGAGTGAATACTTCTCGCGCGAGGACGACCAACAAACAAAGCGCTCCACTCGAATCCTGGAACCCCCTCATGCCTATAGGGAAACGCATATTCATGAGCGACGAAGTAGCAAATTGCCGGAGGTGTTGATTTTCAGACAGTTGGGAGCTGACCTCGACACTCTCGAGTTGCTCTCGAGCTGCTCTCGATTTGACTCGTCCAGGTGCCAGTGCACCTTTATTTAGGTTGTTCGATGTTGTCATTTATGATCACAATTCTTGAAAGACTTGATGCGGGCCAAGTGGCATGGCGAGAAAGTAGCGAGCTCAACGAGCTATTGTCAGACCACATGCTCTCTCGAATCCGACGAAGTACAGAGTCTGCTTCGGGAGCGACTTTGAGTTTTTGTTGGCGTTACGTGTCTCGACTTATCGAATAGGACGGCTGGCGCTCTCGAATCGCCCGTCTTACCGTAAACGCCGCCTGACACAAAGAATGCAGAAGACCGATCGAGCGGTTCGGTAGCAATGTTTTTATTCTGTATATATAAGAGCTGACACAATGATGTAATACATATGAATGTAATATTGCCTCGGTGATGTCATCCCGCGTATTGAACTAGTTAGAATTGACTTACTGAGAGACGTCGATGGGAAGTCGACTCGCTCGAGAAAAACTTGATTTTGAATGGACTTCGCCGCTAACTCCTGAGATACACATACAGTATTCGTGGGTAATTACCTTAACTCCGGTTCGCAAAATCTCATGCTCCTACTGAACTTGCTAAACTACAAGATGAAACTCGGTGTCGACGACTGCGAAGATCCGCTTACGAGCAGGAAGTAAACCGTAATTCCGGCAACCTTGATTTCTAGCACTTGAACATATCACACAAAAGTTTCTCCATGGGAGTGGATCCGATGATTTTCTGGAAGAAAAGAGATTCTATCTTGTCCGAAGACACTGTTCGCAGAGAGGGTAACATCAGAAGGAGTCGTCCGAATCGAACTGGGTGAGTCGGATGTTGAGAGCGCACATGTTGCTGCAGCATCAACTGGGCCTGGTCCTGAAGAGCCTCTACGTGATGACAGTCCTGGAATCGGGAGTGTCTCATGAAACGAGCTTCCGTCGAGAGTTGTTAATCTACGGTTGTTCCGCTGCGGTGAGCTGCGCCCCGGAAAATCGTCCTTTACCTTGAGTCCCCTAGCGTCGGCGCGGAACAGGATAATAGCTTTCAGGCAAGCGAACTCCGCAGGATCCACGCATACAGATCGGAACTTGCTCAGGATCTCCTGGAGCTGCTTGATTGAATTCAATAAACCGAGATTCCCTTTCAGAGTAGCCGAAGTGGACATGTGTTCGTTAATATCGAAAAGTGGATGGATCGAGGGATGAGTAGAAGTAGAGCTGTCTAGCGGCAGACACCATTGAATGGCACAAAGAACAAAGAGTTCCGACCACGTTTCTTCCAGTAAAATCACCTGTTGGAGGTAAGGTTCCTCACTAGTCACGAGTCACGAACGGCTCGCGAGCTGCCGATCATGCGTCGAGGTTATCGGCGGAGGTTTCCAACGCGCACTTACCTGGTCTCGGAAGGGAAGGTTCGCGAACGACGGAAGATTCCTAGCCCATTTTATCGCCATGAAGAGCAAACGAGCCGATGTTTCGTAAATGCTCTCCTGCGTTGAGTACATGAATGGATTAGGCAACGTGGCCGATGGACTCATACCGAACAAAAGCGGGAGATTCGTAAGAGGGGGAACTAAGCCCGATGATGAAGAGGTTGGTCTGGTGGGCGATGGAGATGGCAGCGGCATTGGAGAAGCGCAATCTTTTGACGAAGAGCCCGAGCCGGAGCCTTGGTCTTGTTCTGAGGGAGGACGACGAATACGAGTGAGTAAACAAGGATTACGTCAACATGCCGACCATTGTGGGACTTCCCCCGATTCACAAGCCGAGGCAGCCGGTATGTCCCGAGCTGGAACGATCCGATAAAGATTGCGCTCTGATTTACCTTTGTGACTGTTTTGACTTAGGTTATCATCAGCTACGTTGATGTCTCTCTGACTACTGGACGGCGGACTCTGTCCAAATTTGAATTGGGCGAGGTCTGGACAAATGCCGACTGCTGTGTTCAGGTTGACGATCTGATCCGACGAGGACACCGAGACAGCCGAGTTCAGAACATCCTGAGGGCGGATCGTCGCTGTGTTTCGGGGTTGACGCTCGTTCTGTACAGCTATAGGAATGAATGACGTTTCTTTCCCCATCTGCATTCAGAGACATCCCGTATTTTCGTCGACAGGAACGTATACCTCTACTGGCGAGAGAATGAGCTTACCATCTTTGTTCATTCCCATTTGCAGGCATTTCTTGAGTCGACAAGCCTGGCACTGGTTTCTGTGCGCCTTGTCTATCACACAGCGTCCCGTGCCGGCCTGGCATCTGTATATGAGTTTGCGTCGCACGGAGCGTTTGAAGAATCCCGAACAACCGTTGCAGGCGAGGATCCCTGAAGAAATTCTCACTGCTAGTTTTTCGCGTTCCTCTCATTCTCTGATGGACTGGAACGTTTCGCTCCTCGCCATTCGATTTCGAGGAGACTCACCATAGTGTTTTCCAGAAGAAGTGTCGCCGCACACTACACAGGTCAGCATGCCGTTGAGTCGCTCTTTGCCCCTTCCGCGGCTCTCATATTTGAGATCTGCAAGTTTCTGATCGTATAGCTCGGCACAATAACTTTGCACAGAGATGTATTGCTGGGCCGCGGCGAACGGATCACCCAGAGGAGGGGATTCTCTCGTCTCATCGCGACACATTGATAAATCCAGGTCACCTGAGTTCTCTGGAATTTGAAGAAGCACATCCTACTTTAGGGGAAACGAGGACCAGATAGTCGTATCGGAAGGAGAACCACCGGTCCCTCCGGTGTCTTCCCTCCCGGGTTTCAGTGTTGAACGTTCGCTTTTTGCGTGTGGAGAGAATGAGAGGGTTTGGAATAATTGCTGCGTTGTTTCTCTTCCAGGCTTGTGGAGAATCACACAGAGTAGAGCAGCATAGTCCTCCCGGTGATCGGACCTCGCCTCGCGTACTATGAGTTCAGATTCTCAGTTCGGCGAGAGAAGGGATTGCCTCAGAGAAGGCAAACATATATTTTGTGAGCGGACCTCATCAGCTTTGAACTACTCGGAATGTGGAATCTCTGGTCAAATGTTCTAGTTCCGCAATCCTGTGGCTGTGTCTTTGATCAGAAAATGAAACTACCGATGAAGAGTTCGAATCGGTCGGGCTCGACTCTATACGTTCGCTGCAAACGTTCCCTCGGAGACACGATCAGGGAGTCGGTCCCTGCACATTCTCCAGGGAGGTCAGAAATCGGACTTGATCATAATGAAATCTCCTCAACTCCTCGATGCGAGATCAGAAGACATTGAGGGACTTCAAGAGCGGAGTGGAACTCGCTCCGCGGTCCGTTCTTGAGCTTCCGGGGCCTAGGGACATGGACGCCTGATTTCAGCTCTGAACGTCGTATGATGATTCGACTTCCTTTTCGGACAATTTGACTTTCTGACTCTCGAATAAGGACAGATTCGATTGCGGTAGTCTTATTCTAGCGTTTCCCTCATCGTCCGGCGACAGGGAAAAATCACCAAAGGCGATATTCTGGTCGATGTTGTCGTCGGTCTCCGCTCTTGCGGATTCTATTTATTATTATTTATTCGATTCATTAGTTCAGCAGATCGCGGGGATCGATGCGACTATAGATACCGAGAATTTCATGACAAAGTGGACCCCCTCCGAGGCTCGTACGCTCAAACACGAGCTCCCGAAACCATTTATAAAACGAGTTCTGGAGCGAAAACACGCGCGGAGCCCGAATAACGGGAGTACCTCTGTTGGAGTTTTCCAAGAGAAATCGTTCAGGGAAGCCAAAAGCTCCCAGGAATCGAGATTTCCTCTTCGTGAGGGCTTGTTCTCTCCTTGGTTGCTTGGTTTGCTTCGCTCACTTTTCCTCTTGCTCCTCTCCCATCGACAATGGGGCAAAATTCAGCTTTTTCCTCCGGCAAGTCTGTCATCGATTAGGTGGGCGGGAACTACAGCTCCCGCCCACAAAGAGCCCGCTCCTGAGTCCCGGTCGCGGCGGCGGTGGTGGCGTTGCGACAAAAGTAACGATTGAAGAGGAGAACGACTCCCCGACTTCCAGCGGGTTTGTTCAAACGTTTCTTCTTAATATAAACAAGAACTCGTTTCAAACATTCATATTCCGTTGTCTACCCTCGTTGGATGAGAATCCGATGGACGATGGCCCTCTCATGAGCGAATATTCGGCAGCGAATGAACATAAGAGGCTCCAATTATCGGCCTGGATCGAACCGAAAGTACGCGCCGCCGCCGGGTAAGCTCTGATATCCCTCGGCTCGATTTTCCATGGATACGATGTTCGCATGTGGAGAAGCGGTCGAGCGGTATCTCGGCTGGGATTCGTTCGTTGCGAGCGAGGGAAGCCGGCGCAAACAGAAATCGGGATTACCTGCAGACTTTCCGTCATTGCGAAGGAAGAGCCAGACTTCGGGACATTCGGCACGACAAAGAGCTGACTGAGATGATTTAGACACTCTGATTAGACACTCCATTTCCGGAAAAACTGCAAACTAGATGACCAGGAAGCCTGAACTAAAGCCAGAAATCAGGTGGAATACAAATATCTCGACGAGACTCGCTACCCTACAGAGTGTAATCTGAAGCCATAGTGCCTCGCGATTAATTTGGTCACTGAGGAATCGGAGAATGACCCCACTCGAGCCGGGGACGGCGCCATTTCTGGTAAGCTCCCCATTCGATGCTGCCTCTCGGTATTTCCGGTAGAGAAAAAATTCGTCTCGGGTCCCGCAAATTCGCTGACAGGATCCATATCCGGAATACCCCTACAGGAATGCCGAGAACGCTAGACGACCGGCGTCGGTGTGATGCTCGATGTAGGAGCAGAGCCCACCGACGATAGGATCCGGCTCGGCCAGGAGCCGCGAACCATCTCAAGTTTACCTGGATGACTCGATCGTCGCAACTTCAAGGAGCGGAACAATATCAGGCGTCCCGGAAGAGAAACATGTTCGGATCTCATGAACAATATCTCTCCTCTTCCACTATGGGGGTAAAATCTCCTAGAATTCCTCCTCATTGACAATTTGCAGTGAGCTTCAAACACGATTTGGTGGGAAATCATGTTATACTCGCCTATGTTCAACCTAGCAGTACGAGTGCTCGACTGGAGTAGCGATCAGATTTCTATTGGCACCACCTGTCATAGGCTCAAGCACCCTGCCGCGGGATTATCCGCGTTGCTGAACTTCATCTCAAGACAATGAGACCATGTTCCTCGCTAGCTCTCTCCTCAAAGAAGCGTATCAAGGCATCGTTTAGGATTGTTTCTCTCGATCTCGAGACCATCCTCGATTTATCCCTCTCTAGATATGATAAGCTGCTGCAAGATGAGCTCTGACCGACCGAGTGTTTAGGCCGATAGCTTCTGTATGGGCAGGCTCCTCAGTCGTCGGAGCATTTTTGGTGGTCTGACCTGAGGTCGGCAGGAATTGAAAACTGAGCGAAGCAGAAATTTCGCATCAATTCATAGCTCATGCAATGCTTCAATCAATCCGCTCTCAGCACTGATCGGACCAGCTAAACCGCCAATACCGAGCAATACGAAGACGAGGGGGCTCTCACCGAGCAAAATGTGTTTCATTCCTAACCACGGGATTCTCTTCCGATTCGAGAGCGACGTGAACTCGAGAGATACTCGAATCTGTGGTCCCATAGATTTCGTTCGCTGCTATTGCTGCCAGTGATGGTGTGCTGGTACATGTCGATTGTCTCGTCCTCGGTGAAGCTCATTTTGGTAACGAAGTGTGACCCTTTAACCTGATTTGTCACCTGGCTCCGCTATACGAACGTGGACACTCTCGAGTCGCGAACGCTGCTGCTTGAGCGGTCCGCCAGTGTTCCAGCAGGCAAAGGGGCATGGACATTGTTATTCTAATATATATTTGGGGCCACTTAGTGTCTGACAAAGGCCGACTGCCTTAGTGCTTGTTGGCTGCCTGCCCGGCCGCCCGCCCGCGTCGGAGCCCCGGAGTCTTTTCTCTGCGTTGCATTGTGCCGGGTCGTTCCAAATCACATTTCGTCGATTCTTGTCATGGAAATCTGTATTAGTCACGAGTGGCGGCCGCTCAGAACATACTCCAGCCATTGCAGCGAAACGGAATAAGTCGCTCGAGGATGAATCTCGCCGGGGATCATCCTGCCACGTCATTCGAAACGGGACCGAGGTCATCTTCAGTGGTAATGAATTCCCCGCCTTTGTTTTCGAAGTAGAACTAAAGCGACTGTCTCGGGAAACTTCCATACTGCTGGCTCAGGAGGAATTAAAGATCCCCTCGTGACAGCGGGACAGCGACAAGCAATTGATGTCGGAATAAATCTCGGCTAGCGCTTCTTGAACACCGTAGCACCAACACCAACCAAAGGACCAACACCTGCCGGGTCAGGTGTCGGTCTTACGCTTGATCATGCTCGTTTTGCATAGTAGGCTCATCCTACTATCCATGGTTCAGCGAAGAATCCCGGGTGAATCCCATAGCATTAAAGTATCGTTACGATAATCCTGACTTCTCTCGTCATCTTCCTTCCTCTTCTCGAGCCCCGTGCAGTGCATGTTGGGACTCCGACCCTCCGATTCTTCAGTGATCGACAGAGCGAGCGGAGGAGTGACTGGCGCAGGCAGAGGACCCAGCGAGCGAGGCGAAAGAGCTACACCGCTGTTCCTCGTCGTCGTCGTCGTCGTCGTCTTCGTTTGGGGGAGTGTGCCTTCAGCCTCAACCACCAGCACCACAAGCGGCGGCACAAGCCCGCTTGCTGCCACTCTGACTGATTGAATTTTTATTTGGCTTGGCTCCCCACTCGCAGCTTTGCTCGCTCGCTCGGGATTTGCCTGTTAGTCGACTTGGATTGCCTGCAAGAGCTCGGTTCCGACTTTACTTGCACGCTGTGGTGTTGATGGTGGGCAGACTTGCTAGACCCCAAACAGGGTGTTATATAGACGAGGTTAAATGTCTGATGCACTCATAGCTTCTCGGTTCATATCGGAAGAAGCAAGCAATCATGGTAAACGAATAAACATGAGCGCCGACGATAGATTCGCAACGGCTTTAAAATGACCGTCACAACTCATACAACTGCATTCACGCGGCTGTTCGACCGCGCAGGATTCGGTTTTGCATCTTCAGCCGAGACGTCACAATCAGTCTGTCGGGGAGAAGTCCTCCCGAGCAAATATCTGACAGGAATACTGAAAGTCTGAGCCGAAGGATCGATTTGCGTGCCGGAGACGTTCTCCGTCCAAAACAATCCGATGTATCAGGTGTCACAACTCTGCCGGAAGAAGCTTTCGCGGCTCAGTCAGTCACTCAGCCAACCAGCCTCGAAGCTCGAGCGGCTCGCATCGTCGGAGACACTCCCGATAGGAGGACATTCGACGGTGATGGCGGCGGCAGCGACCGCGGTGGAGGAGGCGCAGATGTGAGATCTTAGTCTGCGAGGATTTCTAAATCTCCAGTGACACTCTCGACTCGTGTGTATCCGACCCCTGAGATGGAATTGAACCTAGGAGACACGTCATCCCGACTCGGAGCTCAGCCGTTTATGTAAGAGTCGGCGCTCCCACGCGATCCGCCCACGGTTGCGTAAGTGCAGCTTTTGCAATCGGTGTTGTTCATGCAGCAAGCCAACCGCAATTCGCTGCTCTGAATGGTGTGAGCAGCGTCTTTCCAAACAACGTCCGTCGTCGTAAGCTCACTCGTGATTCACCGACGGGAGGATGTTGGGTCCCCTCACTTTTCCATATCGTCGTAGTTCTCTGCCGGCCAGCTCCTTCGATTGTCGCCTATTACCGAAGAATTTAAATGCGCGCCACGATCCTCGTTCAATTCCAGACGTTCTCAACGGGAGCTCGAGAAGACTCATCCAGATGCTGGGTAGCTGAAGCTTGACAGCCATGATTGCGAACCGGTCCCGGCATGGTAAGCGGGGGAACGGCGCCCATGGTCAGGTGTCACGTGCTGTTGCCGCCGCACTCGACAGCACCGAGCAAACTGTTTGGAGATATTTTACTTTAATTGCGAGCGGCTCCCACACCTTCTGCCGCGACACGCTCTGCGAAAACTGTCGGCTTGACGACAGAGTGAGTGAGTGACTGACTGCTCCGCAGCGGTCGACACGTGACCGTCACACGCTGGAGCAGATGATGATACACTTTCAATCGGAATCAATTTGCTGAGTCTGAGATTCTTCTGCTCCTTCTTCTCCTCAGAGCGTACGATAATTTGACAGAATTAAGAGCCAAACTTCGGAAATAATTCTCGACGATTCCGATACAAGAGCCGAACGCCTGCACCATGAATAGTTCAAACTCCGATATCGACGCTTCCGGAGTCCGGACCCGAACAGCTGTTTGCGATGATTCGCTGCAATTTTCGCCGGACGATGCCAGCTCCTCCAGTCGAGATTCGAGAAGCCTACGGGGAGTCGCGAATCACGTGAAGCTCGAAAAGGAAGTTCTCTGCCAGCGCGTGGCTCACCTCCGACATCCTGGTCCGTACGGCATACCCACTGCTGGAGATTTTGATTCAGTCGCTGGAGAGGTTTTTCCCTTCCTGCGTCTCGGATCCTGATTTTCTCCCTTCCGAGAGCGACGGCCCACCGACTGACTCTCGTCTCTCAAACGACCCTCTCCGGGAAGATCTGCATACTGCTACGCTGAAGCTGCTTGAGAGTGAAACCTCAGGCAGTGACGCAGCTGGGCAGAGACTCTCCCGATCGGCTCGCACCTGAACACCGAAAGCTTCTCCCCTTCCTTCGCGAATGGATCTCGAAATCCGAGGAGCTCATCCTGCTCCCCGTTCAAGCTGGAATCGCGTGGAGTTCGTCAGATGCCGCTCTGCGTATCGAGGGGATGCGGGCCCTGCCAAAGTGCAATTATCTAGAATCAAGGCGCAGTATAGCGGAATATGGTTTGCAGAGCAACACGCTCGAATTATGATCGTGTGACTCCCCTGTATTCGTGGGGCGAAGAATAGCCCACCTCGAGATCCATCATGGGCGGCAGGGGGTCCGAGAAGTTCCTGTGATCTCTGAGTGGAATTAATTCTTTCGAGGCATACGCAAAATGGTACTCGCGTCGACGCAAGTCACCTTTCGCGTCCCGCGTTCGGGCGTCTGAGCAGGAGATTCGAGGCCAGCATAGGGCGTCAACTTCATTCCAATCGATGGGCATAGCGAGTTCCGATGAGCGAAACGAAATCTCGTGTCCCTCGAGTTCAGAGCCACTGTTCAATTGGTCTCGGAACCTTTCGCCGGACTCAGAGACGTAACGCTTCCTTCGCGAGACTTCAATCCATGGGGAGGGGCCCATAAGCGATGCTTGGTCTCCCCGTACAGGTGCAACCCGACCCCGGCTGTTGGCGGATTCGTCCGCGGGAGCAGAACTCTCCTGTCGCACACCTCTGGAGGTGATTCCGTGTAGCCGTCATCGCAACTCTCCTCTCACCGCTCCGATGTTCTTCATGCGCAGCTCCTGCGGAATTTTCCCGCATCCCCGAATCCGTACTTTCCAAACTAGTCGACACTTCGAGATTAACTTGTTTTGAGCTGGTCGAACTTGACTCGAAAAGCTTTCACACGACGCTGCTGCCTCTCGCCGGCGGCTCGTTACGAAGCTCACGAGGGCGCGCAAACGAATCGCACCGAGGTTTCCATCTGAATGGAATCCTTCGTCTGCCGTGACGTGAAAATGCGGCTCAAGCTCAACAGTTCTCTGCTCGTTTCCCGATCCCTCCGTCAGACCTCCCAGTATACGAGGGAGGGGATCAATTCTCGAATCCGATGCGAAGGATTTCTTTCCTATCGGAAATGGTGGGAACCTTTGTGACGCACACCGATTGGACCACTTCCGTGTACTCGGGCTGCTGCGCCGTGCCCTGCGACTCGGGTGGTTAAGAATGGATACTGCCTATGAACGGCGATGATTCAGTGAGGAGGTCTTCGATCCACAGAGGAGGGTTCGGAGTGTTGGCCCCATAGAACTCATTTCCGAGGAGTTACCCAAAAACTCCGTAGGAAGTCCCGCATCGCCCTCTTCACGATGGAATCAACGATCGCTTTCTTGGCTTCCATGGCCGGTATACCCGGCCCCATCCAGGTGGATCCTTTTCCAGTGATACCACTCCCGCAACATATGCCGACGGCGCCACTGGAGCACCGAAATTCACTCTCCTCCCGACAGCAACGGGGATCGAGATACTGCATACACTCGGAACATAGCCGCAGGAATGTCCGCGTGAAAGTAACGGTTCCTGAAGTTTGGGAATCTCGAGGCGGGCGCTCCACGCTCAGCGAGCTCTCCTCGTCGACGATATCTACCGTATTTGTACGTATGTATCTGGCATCCTTGATGTACGTTTCACCGATTACCCCGAGAAGGGCGCAGCTTACTTTTTTTCAGACACCTCGCGCGCAAAAGACACTCGATTAATCCCAGTGAGAGATCAAATCCGTATTCCATGCAGTCCGAAAAAAATTTCGAGCTCAACGAGCATCTAATACGGCGAGAACAGTCTAGCGAGCTCCTGAGGTTGTGACTGCAAATAATCGATTTGACTGGGTCGACCGTATTCGATCCGCTCGGTGGAACATGTTGCCTCTCGACGTTTTTGGTGGAAATGCGCGCACGGGATTTCCGGGACAGATGGACGGCATCAACTGTTAGTCATCCATCGGTAGGGGCGGACTGGATGTGTACACGACGGGGACTTTCGATTTTTCGCCCGGGGCTCATCCGCGATTTCCGTGGGTACACTGGGACAGAGCTGATGTTCAGACTGATTCGTCTTGTCTCATAAAGATCTGCGGGATTCTGTGCGCCGTTCACTACCTTCAAGGATCCACAAATATGCCCGATGCTCCCACGGAACTTTCCAACGCTCGAGGAAATGGGGTTTATGAGTATCATTCATCAGTATCTATGACGAGTTCCATTGATTTTCCTATCTATGGGGAAGCCTACGTCGCGTCGGTAAGTCAGAGAAGTCGGAGAACTCCCCAGTTCAGCCCCGGATTGCTTAATGGGGATCTACCCTAGTCGGAGTGGTACTCACTTGATCCTGGAGATCTCGCCATCCTGTCCGGGGAGGCATCGGGTGAACTCATGGTGCGGAACTGAAGGACCTCGATCGTTTCAGGGCTCCGAAAAACGGCGACGTTAATTCTGGTAACGATTGTCCGCTGTTGCCAGAGGCTGATGATCGGAGATCGCTCAGACGACCTCTGTGTCACCTCAGAGACGTAGTGAGCTCTGTTCCTTCACGGCAGGGTGGGAGGTCGCGGTGGGCGGCACCATCCCATCTTCGACTTTCGACGCGCCAGAGGTGGAACCTCCACCTCGCCAGAGCGTCGAAAGAGTCGAGGGCGGCGCCCGCATAACCAGCTCGAGCTCAGTCAACAGAGCAGAGAGGACGGCAGCAGCAGGAAGGAAGGAAGGCAGACAGCCAGCCAGCAAGCAGGACAGAGGGTAGGCAGGAGAGCGCAATGCATAATAAGGGGAGAAAGGGCGCCAATCTCTCAAATCCTGCAGTGGGGTGTACCCGGACGGAATGAACAAAGCTCGCAAAGTCTTCGCATGGAACCATCCAAGAGTTATCGAGCAAAAACTCCAAATCAGCTTTACTTGGTGGATTTCTGCCCCTTCTGTTCAGCGATTTCGAGCCTGCTAGAGGGAACGGGCGATGTTTTTCCAATTGGGGCCACCAACTCCTCCCTAATACCGGCTTGTGACCCTCCGCTTCTGAATCATCAGGAACAATAACAAGCCGAATTGACTCGACTTCGCGAGGTTAGTTTGACCCTTGAGATCTGGATGAGCCGGTGCGAATCGCCGACAATGAGAGGATTTTCTCCACAAGATGATTTCCTGTACACGGTCAACACATGAAAACGGAGGTTTTGGATGTGATTTCGTGATCGATCAGACTTCACATGTCTCATGCTAGGTACTCGGCGCCGCAGATCACAGCGGAGTTTCCCTCCGATTTGTTTTCTAGAGAATAATCCTGACAGAGCGCGACCCGGATGACGTATTTCTAATCCTGGCTCCACCCGAGGGAAAATAGCGCCATGAAGGGAAGCGTAGTATTCAAGGTTCGCCTCGTACATGATCCCCACTGGTTCCTCGAGATACAGGGCACATGGAAGAAGCAGAACATCTAGTTCTAGTTGATTAGGAATGGTGCCGAATGATGCATAACCCCGGAGGAGCGCCGCGCACCAAGGAAGACAAGCTCCGATACAGAAGTGCGAGTGAAGCGAAATTGAAGACTGCGATTCTTCTTTAGCTCTCCAGCTGCTGCTATTTCAGTGAGCGGACCCTCGATCCACTGTGAACTCCTCGATTTGTTCATATGACGAGTGTCTCTTTCATTCTGATCTCCCCCGAGAAGCTCGATGCACTCCACATGCTCACTGCGACATGCCCTTGAGGATACCATCGGGAAGCAGGGAAAAGTGTTCCAGGGCGGAACGGATTCGCTCCTCACGGATGCTCCGCTTCCAGACTGTCACACATCCCCGCCGCCTCTAGAGGGATGAAGATAGTTTCTGCCGGCATCATCACAGTCGGATGGACAGCCCAGAACAAAAGTCGTGCGGTGTTGCTTGTATCGCATGCCCGAATGAATCAAGTGGAGATCGCAAAAAAGGAATATGCGGGTGATCAGGCGGAAAGGTGCACATTCACACGCTCCGCTTGTGAGATCGACATTGTTCCAGCCGCTGAAGGGCCGCAGAGGGAGCACATCCCTCCCGCATGGAGAGATTCGAGGTCGGTTTCCTGGAAGTCGGAGGTCTCCCGTTTATAATGATTAGGTTCTCCAGAGCTTGACAGGGACATCAGTTGCGCTCGATAGGCTTCTCTACCTCCTTCATCGCCGCCGCATAGACTCTCATCTGTAACTGAAGCTTTTTCAGGTGGATCGTTCATACGGCGAATCAACCGGGTTTTTCAGATTGTCGGAATGTCTTGCGAGAGGTGAATGGAATCAATCTAATGTCCCCGAAAAACTCATTCTGCTATAGATTTGAGCTCCAGACACCCGACAAGTGAAGGGCGAAGTAATAATGAATGGAATTCATGGAGTGTGGGCGGTGTGAGAATATCAAGGGATTTGTATCTGTGTTTCTGTGGCTCAAGTTCCTTCAGAGCAGATCAGTCGAAATGAATTCTCGAAGCCTTCCGGTCGGTACTCGCGGAACTTCCGCTGGCGCGCAGGGTCAGTTTGCTTTTTGGGCTGCCACAAATCATCCTTTCCATGTCACCGGCTTCGTATCCTTCCACCGCGGATCTTTCCAACCCCAGGAAAAGAATCGAAATCCTAAAGGTCTCTATGCTCCCTCAGCAAGAGACGCGGAAACCTTCATTAATCCCGAAATGGAGGCTCCTAATGGAGGTCTGCTATACTTGAGATCTCTTCAGGGAATATTGACCGATTATCAGATCAGGGAGGAAATGCTTCATGGTCACCTGGCGCCTCCGGAATCCGGCTGCGTTTTCAACTGACACGTAACTCGAACGCTTAGTTGCTCCTTTAGAGGAAGCTGCGCAGACCCGCTCGGAAGGGCTTTCTGTTCTCTCGGCTTGTCCTTCACCTCGGAATTTCCCAATGAATTCTTATTTGTTCTCCCCGGAAGAACCCGTCCTGAGATAGGGACCGACTGTCAAAGGAGCATGCCTCAGAGATCACATTCGATGCTCGAATGCTCCAGGTGAGCTGTGATGAGATTTCCGATTCGGCCGATGGCATGAGAGCTCGGAAAGCTCGCCCGCAGCCAAGGACTCGTGACGAATAATCGGAAGCTCTTCTCAATCGGTGGGTGTTCTTCGGGTCGCACTTTCTCTTGTATCCCCTGCGATCCGTCTTCAACTGGCGCCATTCCAGGAGGTCTCAAGCGTCGTGCCGCCATGCCCGTTTTCCGTTATGACGTCGATAAGTAACGGCCTTCTGCGTGCTACTGGCTCTGCCGAAGAGCAGCGTCAGAAATCACGCGAAAGTTTGACGAAGAATCATTACAGCGCGACATGTACATATATCGAGAACAAATTCTGAATTATTTCGCAGTGGATGTCATCTTTGAAGCGGGAAAAAACTTTCTGCGTCCTTCGGCCCCGTAGACGCTCGTTCTGATGAGAATTCCAGCAGGATTGTTCTGTCCTGAGCGCAATCAATCAGATTTCGAGCCGGGATAGCGTCCCCGGTTCCAAGCACTGCCATTCCGGAACGTGAGGGCTGCTCACTCATTGACGATCTACAGAAAAATCCGGGGATTTCGCCAGGATGAAGCTTGTGTCTGAATGATACGATTCTTCACAAACAGGATTCCGTTTAAAAATGAGAAGAAACGTCCAACGAGCACTCATGTCCATATGGAGAATCGTAGCCGGAACCTTCGAGCTTCCTAATCCGCGACGAGATACCCGTTCCACGCAGCCCATAGCTCCCCTCTCCCCTGGGAACCTGTTATTCCGATACGTATCGAGAGGAGGGACGATGCTGACTCTGCCGGTGCGCTACTGCGACCGCTCTTGACAATATGAGTATGATCCTGACGCTGAGATATCGAAAATCTCGGGGAGCTGGGCCGGCGCAATCACAATTCATTATCTCATTAAAGTCTCCAAACCACTTGCTGGTGGGACTGGGAAGACGTGGCTGAGATTTACTCAGGGAAAGGTGCTTCACCTAGACTGCACAAGAAGAAGTGATACTTGTATTGCAAAGTCGGTTGGAGGAGGCATAGTCCGCCGATACCGTGGCCTGCGCTGTAGAGGATGTGAGAGGGGTAGCCTTTGGGGCGGCATGCATGGGCGTGAGTGATAGGGGCAGCGCAGCGTAAGGAACGGCGATTCCGGTAGGAGGGCTCTTACGGGACTGTAGCTGTCAGTGTGGGGAGAAGAAGGACGGGGAAGGCGACACAGCCGTAGACAGCAGGGGCGGTGGTAGCGATGGAGATGTACGCATTAGGCATCAGCACGACCTGCCATTGCAGAGGAAGGGACGTTTAGGGCGGTAGCGTACGCGGTGTCGGGACTGAGAGCAAAAGGGGCGGCGATGTGACCGTCCTGAGCCCCGCGCAGGCGGCAGTGAGGGCGAAAAAACGAACGTATGGGTTATCAGTTTCCGAAGCCGCTGTGGGACTCCTGAGAGAACGGCTGAGGGGTGTTTGATCGCTGTATCTTTCTTCTACCTTTCCTCCCCTGTCAGGGCGTTCACTCGTTTCTTCTGGCATTTGTTTCGATCTCGTTGCGATTTCGGACAGACGCTGCTCGGGCACGATATGAACGTCCCTGAACCGCGGCGAACCGGTGGCCGACTGCCAGCAGCGAGTTTCGGAGCTGGTCCCGAGCCGAAAAAGTAGAGCCGAATTCTCCAGGAGGAACAACGACAACAATGCTCCTCGCATTCAGAGCCCACTCCACAGGCGGAACAGAAATTCTCCGACGTCAATGCTTTCTAATTTTCTCGCCCGCGTCCTTTTTGGAAACCATTCATTGACCGTCTCCAATTTTTTCTGGGGCGCATAATTTATCTTCAGGGAAGACTGATTCCGAACCGTTGATTCGAAGGGATGGATGTAAGCAATGATTCTGAAGCATTTCGACATGTCTGAGCTCCGATAATGAGATGGAATTCCGGTGTTTTTATGGAAAAAATCGCTGTCAACCAACTCCTACTGATGTTTCATTGCAGCGGACTCTTGAGCAGCACTAATCACGACGGGAACGAAGGCTTGCGTCTATCGCTTCAAATGGGCGGTGTCCTTCTTTCGTGACGCTCGACAACTTACGATCGAATTGGAATGTATCTAGGTACCCTCTCGGATATCACGTCTAAATCCCAGAAAAATGAATTTCACTTTTGGCGTACGATGATCGCTGAAGAGCTTCCTTCACGGAAATACGTCCGATTCATAAGGCGCTGAGCCCCCGTACCGGCACCTCATGCGATCCATCACTCGCTGTCTCAAAGATCCTAGTTCAGCTTCAACAGGAGTGCTTAATGTCAAAGAAACTATGACGAGCGAATAAAGAGCGACTGAAAAATATTGAAAAGCAATTTTTGAGATCCTGGATCATCTGGAGTTCGGAATATTCGTTGATTTTTTCCCCCGATTCGAGGGCCTCCTGGAGCTCCCGCGATTGGACAGCGGGCCCCGTCAGAATGCAAAACCGTTGTCCGAAAGGAAGGGCACACTCTTCTGATCATTCTTCGCTTTCATCGACAGTCCGATCAGTTAGTCTGATCTGACCCAGTCAAAATTTCGAAGAATCATGTCTCGCAGGCCAGGACGCGGCCTACGAATAATCCATTCATTCATTGGCGAGCTATACCATGTCCTGGTGTATCTGACGGACCGGATATGCCTCCTGGCACCCTGCGGTCGTCATCTAATTTTACTCTCTGAACCTCAATAGGGGAGCGCTGCGCTCAAAAGCTAATGTGGCTGGCGATCCATGCTTGAGTGTTTTGGCAATTTGTAAAGCGCGGACCGAGTGCGCAGTCCAGAATTCCGTTTTTCGTCGATTTAGAAGGAGCTGGTATCTCCATTGTGAGATGACGACCGTAATGAGGCTTCATTTCCGGATGACGCGTTCTCTTTCCAGGGACCGACTGGGAAATCCCGCTCTACCGACGGCAGCGACAGTCCCTTCAGTTACGCCGACTCTTGAATGAACAGTCGTTGACAGTCAGGAGATCCCAGTCGCTCCGATATGTGCGCGGTTCACGTTCCGCTTCATGCGGTCTCAGTGTTGCTCGTCCTGTTTGTACTCGGTGAGTCTCAATTTCAGTCTATCCTCACGAACAGACTCTACGAGGAGAGGTTTCCGTCGAGCCATCCAGCTCAAACGGTGATTGCTGAACTCAAGAAGATTAGCGCGGCGTGTACATGATGTCATCATTCACTCACGCAGTTGGGGTGCTCGGTGTACCACTCAACCGAGACAATATCGAGATGTTTGGACCGCAAAAAATCAATTCCTCAATGACCGGAGCGACGGATTCAAATACCACCATCCCGTCGCCCACCACCGAGGTGTCTGTGAGGGCAAACAGTGAGCAGACGGGATTGAGTCCCGAAGCGGGCACGGTATTCTCTGCACCCATCGCTAACAGAGCTTTCCGGGATACCATGGTGAGCTGCAGAATTCCATAAATGAAATTTCTATCTGAATGAATTGAATCATGTTTCTATATCACTCAACTGTAAACGCCAGGTCCGGATCTGTCAAGAAACGTACCCAGATATCAAAGAGCTCAGTGGTACATCTACGCCGTATTGGGATACGAATTGCAGCATTCTTTGCGTCTACGGTAGGCCTGACGTCGCCATCCCAGATGGTGGACCATGTTATCTCAAGGTTGGTAGCCGAACCCCATGATTTATTCACCCGATTTTCAGTGCTTCCCGCGGACGATTCAGCTGGTTCCACGTTATTTACCATTCCCGAATCATGAGATGAAAAGACGCCTAGTTCTATACGATCGAGCTCGGAGGGATTTGTGACTTTCACGGTCGTCGTCTTGAAGCGCCCACGGTGCTAGTGCCCCAGCCAAACTAACGCCCGCACGTCGACGTCTCTTTTTACAGCTAAACTACATCGGGACTCCTGGCTCGTGCTATGACGGGAAATGTCTCATACCTGGCGAACCCTTCGAGTACCAGCCCGCTCAGAAGGACTTTCCGTTGCTCTACGCAATGTTTGACCTCATGTCCCGCCCGTAGTTCTCATTTGCCCTGTCCGTGTACAGACCATCGATGATTCGATATCAACCTAAGATCCAGCACTGCTCATTCAGCCTATCGAGCAAAATCGACAGAGACTGACATAAAGATATTGAGGTGATATTCGACTTCCCTCTTACATTAGTCTTCGAGCTGATCCTACAATTGATTGATTTCGAATGTGGCCAGGACCACCTCCACCAGAAAATTATCGTATATCTATCGATATGGCAGACCGCGAATACTCTTTTTAGTACTACGTCACGCCAAATCGAAAAACCAACCAGGGATCCAATACCCCGACATATCATCAACTTATTTCGGAAGACCACCCGAAACCTCTTGAGAGGAACCCTTTCCTCAGCTGGAAGAAACGGGTGGCGACTCACCGCGAAAGAGCCCCGAGTGCTCGATCGAATGTCCAGAAGATCACAGAAGTTTCTCTGGAGAGAAGAAGGAAAGCTCGTGGCCCCTCCCAGAAAGGCTGAACATCGAAATATAAAAGGGAGCTTCACTACAAAAAATACATTCCCTGTGAATACACAACATCAACAACAAAATGTTCAAGTTCGTCGCTCTCGCCGCCGCCGTGGCCGTTGCTCAGGGTGGATACCTTGCCGCCCCTGTTGCTCACGCTCCCCTCGCGTACGCCGCTGCCCCCGTTGTTTCATCTTCCGCTATCACTTCACGTACTGACGGCTACACCGCCGTCGCCGCGCCGGTCCTCGCCGCTGCCCCCGTAGCTCACGCCTACGCTGCTCCCGTTACTCACACCTACGCCGCTGCTCCCGTCGCCCACACCTACGCCGCCGCTCCTGTCGTCTCTTCTTCTGCTATCACCTCCCGTACCGACAGCTACAACCCCATTGTCGCCCGTTATGCCGCTGCCTACGCCGCCCCTGTCGCTCACACCTATGCCGCGGCTCCCTTTGCCGCTCGCATCGCCGCTCCGATCGCCTACAGTGCTGGGTACGGCATCGGTGGAGTCCGCGTTTTCTGAAGTGCGGCTAAAGTGTAACATAGATCTGTGTTGAAATTCATCATAAATGAGCGTCTTGAGGAAAAAGCGATTTCTTATTACACGCATTTTGCTACATGGATAAGGCTCCCTCGCGAGTGTTCCAGTCCCTGGAGTCGATTTCTGCGCGGTTCTAGGCGGGAAGATGGCCGGAAATCGTTGAAGCGGTCTAAATAGTACCTCCGAAATCCGAATATTATGTTGAATGATCTCGCTCGACGGCGTATATAGGTTGCGTTCATGCTAGGAGTCGACGAAGTGTTCTTGTAGGCTGCTCGCTTTGCGAGAGTCGGATTGGTATCCGCGTCATCGTTGATTGGTCTTATAGAAGTTTTACGGAGTTTATCTTGGGCGACTTGAACGGAATCGAAATCCAATTTGCTATCGTGTGACATATGACAGAACTGGTTCGACCGCCGACAATCGGTAATTCCACTGAACGGTTTCGTGAGCAAGCAGTAGCGTATAGTATAGGTTAGCGAGGGGGCCATGCTCTAGAAATAAAAAGGAAGCTAGAAATAGCCTTCTCTGGAAGCATCAGATATGTCTCCCGCTCAGCAGACCCCCGCGCCCGAGTTCGGGAATCCTAGATTCTGGAATAGAAAATTATCCTCGATCCACTCGAAACAAGATATGTCAAGTGATTCGAGAATATTCTGTCATGAGGCCTTTCGCGGCATTTTAGACGATGGTCGGGAGCATTGCTTGAAACCCCGGACGGATGCTGACGCGACCGCGCGGGGTGCCTTCTTCCCTACATGTTCATTGAAGGCTCAAACATTTCATTATCCCGAAAATCCCTTCTAAGATTCGCGCTTCATAATCTTATCAAGGGTTGCCATCTTCATGCGATGGAGACCGCCACCCATGAATCTCGATGAAAGTCGGTGTAGCCGTACATCACATGTAAGCTTACATGTAGATCTCCAGGGTGCGGATGAGATAGAACTAGAAAACGAGAAGACGGGTAAACGCGGAGACGGGAAAACGGGGGCACGAGGAGGCGAGAAACGGGGAGATTGGGAAGCGGGGAGGAGGGAGACGGGAAACCTGAAGAGTAGGAAGACGGAAAAACAAGGCAAATGAGAGGGCAGGGAGCGCGAGAAATCAGGGGAACGGGTTATGCGGAGAGCAGGAACACGGGTCGATAGCGAGTTCCAAAATGCGGGGACAAGAAACTGGGGGAACAAGACCACGGGGAATGGGATGAGGACGTGAGGAAGTAGTTGGTAAAGGGAGAACGGTAAGAGAGGATTCAGAGGTTCACGGTGAAGACGGGGGGAACAGAGCAGGAGGAGCCATTCGCTCCGATGTCGGAACGGGCTCATACCGCAAGATGAAATTCGAGAAGTTTGAGACTGTGTACTGCGATGGCGTACCGAGAGCGTCTGTCTTGTCTCATTTCATCCCGGCCTTCCCCTCTCGCTAATTCGACCGCGGAAACAGAAGTGTCCCCAATTCCTACGGGGATCCTCGACCTTCCGTTCGAAATGTTCCGCTGAATCGACTCGACCGCGAACCTGGGTCCCTGGCAATATTGTGCTACCCCGTCTATCATACTGGACATTCCCATGCCACATCTTCGCATTACTCTTCTCCTCGGAATTTTCATTAGGTAACTTCCGGCTCAACGCCTCTTCACGGCCTAGCTGTCACTTTGCACTCCAGCAGACTTCTGAGCTCGTCACTCGCCCATGGGATTTGTAAATTTTCTTTGGGACTGGCAACTTCGTCGGTTAGGCCTGTCGCACCGAGAACACGTCATTCGCGGTTGGCGAACAGAGAGCCACTACTTCTATTTTGATTTAGGAGATCTGTCTCTTCAGCGCCTTTCCATCGGACGCGACGGAGGAGGCGCGGAGAGCGCGCGTTTCCACAAACGATTACAAGTGACTCGAAGTCAGATCACAAGATTATTGTGCGTCACACATCGTGGGTTTTGGTTTTAGAATATTTAGCATGGGATATTTGACAGGATTCATCCTCAGGCCGGCCTCAATCGCTTGTTGCTCGTCGATGCCCTGGCTCTTCCTGTTCCATACAGGAGAACTGACTCCAATGTCCCCCAACGCTTCGCACAGACTGATGATTGGCTCATGATCCGGGACCTTCTCCGAGGGTTCACGAGACGGGACATACGCAACCAGAGCTCTCCTCGGGAGCAGCGACGATAAGATATCCCTGCGGAATCTTTCCCAGCTTCCGGGAAGGAAGAAGATTGTGATGCGAATGTTTTGGCGATGCCTTCCCTATAATCTCGTCATGGACTCGATGCTCATGTGCCCTAATGCAAGGTACTGCGGAATCCGCGAGAGATCACAACGGTGACCGCAAGATGGGTGTGGCCCACGCGACTGCCGAGAGTATCCAGGTAGCGTCTGCGGCTAGCTTCGGATAGACCATCCATCCTTGAATCGAGAGGCGAGTTCCAATCGCTGCATGCAGTCGAGCTGCTGAGTGAAAAGTCATAAGATCGGAACAGTCATCTTTGGATCGACTCCGGAAAACTACTGGAGGCATTGTCGAGATGGCCCGAATCGAGCGCGAGAACTTCGCTCCTCGCTCCGAACTCTCTCTAATTCTTTCAAAAGACAGCCTTACATGCGCGAGAGACGCCAGGTCGAGGGAAAACTCGGCCTTGCTCGGAAGATTAGGAGAGAGACCTAGGAGGAGGCGGGCTGACGTGTCTCGGAGGGCAGCCCGACTGGGCTTCCTCCGAATCAGGAGGGAAAAAAGAGAAACTTCTTTGTAGGTTATTATATTGACCAGCCGGCCCTCTTTTCGGCTTGCGTTCCAGCATCATTTGTGAGCTCATGCTGCGGAGACTGAGGATTTGAGTCGGGAAATTCACCCTCCACCCCAAAGAGAAGCGCAAGCGCTCCGTCAATATATTTATTGGATTGAGTTGCGAAAATGTCATATATGTCACCATCAGCGAGTCATATATGTCCCCATCACCGATGACCAAATTCGAACAAAGAGAAATTTGTGCCTTTCGAACCACAATCGGACACAGCGTACCTACCTAAGTACCACAGGGTAGCACATGAGTGTCGAAGTCAAAAAGAAGGGTTTTTCGACAATCTGTAGGTGGAGAGTGGGAAATGAGAACATTCTGGGGACATTCTCTCGGAATCGGGCCAGAAAGACCCATCAGCGAGAACGAAAGCGATTGCGGCGGTTTGTCGCGCCACCGGAGCCACCACAATCGGAGCAAAGCATACCTTAGTACCACATAGTACCACATGAGTTCCGAGGTCAAGTATGAGGGTTTTTTGACAATCAGTGGGCGGGGGGGCATTGGAAACATCAACTTGCACACCGGGGTATCATTCTGCAACCGCCAAACTACATGTGCGCTGAAGTTGGCGAGGAGAAAGAGCCGAAAAACGGCTCACAAACGAGGCGCTTACGCTTTTATTCTATA
>NW_003804573.1:0-1166 GCF_000255335.2 Galendromus occidentalis
GCACCGTAGACTCCCTAAAATCGTCGTATTCTGAGATGAAGATAACGTGGGCTCCACCCAGCATAGTACCACATCGTGTTAGGTTCGATGAACCGGAATCATTCCGAAAGGGAAAATAGATCCGAGGAAGCGAATCCCTATCGGCATGAGCTGCGGGTCCCTTTATCTAGTAGTCTCTATGAGCGGAAAGCAGCTTGGGCGATCAGCCAATCAAATAGCTACTGATTCCGGGAATCCATCGGCACATAAGGAAAGAAGTCACGGACCCCGAGGGGAGACTGCTCGAAGGGATAATCGCGATCAATTTGTAGCTCGTGCTCTGCGGTCACATGAAGACTCAGCGTCACGAGCGTCTGTGGTAGACTAGATTCTCGGAAACACCAGCTCGCAATTCAACCTCGAATTGTGCGAGGCGTTACTGTCAGCTGGTATACGGTATACCTCTACGGAAACTCGACAACCATAAATTGAGGAAGCTTGTCCATATCGAAACACATCTTCAGCTTGTTTAGCATATCTACATGCATATTTAAAAAATTCTTAGCGCATAAGCGCTTATGCGCTAAAAAATTGCGCTCTCTGGAACGTAGTCCTCGTCAATTCGACATTATCGTCATTTTCTCGTTTCTTTGCCTCGCATCTACATGCATATTTGGATTTTTTTTAGCGCATGAGCGTACGCACTCTACTCCTTGAGAGAGAGCAAATGTACCCAGGAGGATCAAGGCCGAGTACCTGCTTATTCTTCCGGCAGCAGGGATCGAACCCACGCCGCCTCCCGCGCGAGCGGCGTCGTTGCGGCTATGCACGTTTGCACGAGTAGTGACAAACGCGCTAACCACTCGACCACCCGTCGGTGCTTCGACTTGACAGACACAGTCTTCCATTCCTCGCCGCCTTCTCCATTCCTCCCCGTAAGGTCTTCGAGTGCTCCAGGATTTTCGCGTAGACTCGACGAGCATAAGTTTACAACCGGGGTGCTCCGATAGACCTTCCTTTTGAGGATTTGAGTCGATATCGCCCTCGCTGGTGTAGCACACCAGTGAGAGCGACGACGACTAGAGATCAGGGGCAGGAATCCCGATAGCTTCGTCGTCCTTCAAAATGATAGGTCCGACATCGGATCCTCCAGAAGTTTGCAATATAAGCTCAGTTTCATATTCCCC
>NW_003804574.1:0-6599 GCF_000255335.2 Galendromus occidentalis
GCACTCAGCGAGCGGCTGGACGAAGGGCAATTTATATTGCTTATACTCTTCAGCCTCCAGGCAAGAAAGCAGCCACCGAGACAGCCCACTAACCCGCCGAAGCGAATGGACGAAGATTGCAGCGAGTAGCGGCATCGGCGGTGATGCTGTACGTAGACGAAGGAGACGAGGGAGTAGTGTTGGTGGTAGTTGTCCAATACCGCAGGAGTATGAAAAGGGCGGCCTTTCCTTCGGATCTGGGGGCCACTTATGACAAGGAGGAGAAGAAAGCAGTCGGCCACCTACCGATCGACTGACGGACGGACGGACGGACGGTCGGCGGACTGGACGCACCGAGGAACAAAGCCGAACCACCTTCTTCTTTCCATAGTTTCCTCCGTTCTTGCTCTGCGCACCATCTCGCAGGCAAGTGGGGAGCCAGGTCGGGCACCCGGCGAGGGGCCGGGCGGGCGGCAAACAGCTGAGTCGATATCGAGCTGCAAGCCGCAGGACTTCGTTCGAAAGCGATGTCTCTGCATTGAAAACTCTTTTCAAAAACTGACGGCAGCGGCACATTCTTCGCTCGGCCTCCATCAGCCTGACGTCTCGCATCGCCCCGCACGAAATTAAAGCAAAGAAAGTTCCGAACTCAGGAAGTCGAAGGAGAAGTGAGCACGCGAACTACGGTTCCGATTTCGGTTGTGAAATGGCTGAGAGTTAGGGGAGACGACAGTTAACCCGTCTGATTCTCAATCAGAGCGCTCTCATAATGTGCGAGACAAACGCAATGCGGCTCGAAGAGTTGAGATGGAAAAGAGAAAATGAGATAGGAAAAGAAAAACGCTCCGCGGGGGAACTGTGTATCGCCTCTTGTCTGCTACGGGGCGCTTTCACGTGAGCGAGCCCATTCGTGGCGCTCCGTGAGTCGCTTTCCGTGAGAGACGTTTTCCCCATCCCGAACCATGAGTCGTCGATGCGCGACAAAACGGCGCGGCGCTTGAAGCTGATATGAGCGTACTTCTAGACAGACTCGTGAACATACAGCTTGACCACGGACAGATGTATGAGTCGACGATTCATCCGTTCCGTCGAGTGGAGCGGTACAATAGTTGTTCCGAAAACGGGAAAGAAGGCAAACAAAAGCACCCGTGGAGGCCGCAAGAATAAAAGACAGATGAAGGAACGAATGAATGGATGGATGAATGCGTTTCCATTTATTAATGGGTGAATGGATGAATGAATGACATCGAGAGGGTATGTTAGCGGAGTCGAGTCAGCTGGGGAGCCCCGGAAAACCGTAAACAAGGGACACGTCACAGCTGCGTTGCCACAGCTTGGAGGATTCCAACTCGAATTCCCTGTCCTGTCTCCGGGAACGGAGGTCTTCGGAGAGAGTCTTCGCTCCAAACGAACGAACGAAGGGACGGACGTGCCTCCGGAGTCATCGTTATGAACAACAACAGAGACTTCTCTTTGTTGGGGCTTTTTTTCTTCTGAGCTCCCTGCGCGGGACGGACGAAGCGGAGCGAAATACGAATTCGCCTTGCTTCCTTTCGGCTTACAAGTGCCCTCCGCATTTCAAGTGGTGACTGCACGAGATCGCTATGGGACCTTGTACGTTCATCGCTCAATAAACCTCCAACGGCAAGACGACAGTAAGGCGGACGATCCTTGATTCCTCTCGCTATGATCAGCTTATTCTGGCCCTCTCCTGATAAATTAGAACATACACTTCCACTCATTGGGCACCAAGCCAAGCGCACGTCACCCGCCCCTACCGTAGATGGTTTTTAGACTTCATTTCGTTCCACTTGTGCCGCCGCAGTTGATGCCTGTACGTACAGCTGTGTTGTGGCGGCTGCTCTTCGGGGCTTGTCGGGCCGCGCCATCCGATTGCTCGGTCACCAGCGCTCGAGAGCGCTTCGCCCCCTAAATATGAGGACGAGGCGAAGGAACCCGAGTCAAAAAAGCATCCGCTTCCACCGGACCCTAAATGACTGAGGGACGGACGCCCGGTCGGACTGTTCCAAAAACCTCCGCTTGGAGGCATTTGCTACAACTGAACGAAAGTTCCCGAGCATAAAAACAAGCCTTCTCCGCACAATGCCCTGCACACAGGCCAAGGGTCCTTTGACTCGGTGAGTTTTGACCATGGTCATGAGCGTGCCGAAGAGCTGTCATCAATAGCGCCGCCGCATTCACTTTCCCGACTACGTATCCGGGAAAGACGCATTGGATAACGTGGCGCCCTTGTGCAAGGGAAGCCATTGCAGGCTCCCGCGTTCGTTTTTCGCCCCTTGTTATTGTCCTCATCGACGTCGGCCGACGGCGGAGTTTTACTAACTCGGCTCAAGTCCACGAACAAGCTAAAGGATTTCGATGTCTTCTGCCCGGACACAGAAGCGAGCCCCGCGCCACGCTCCCGCTTCGATTGCGACCCTTTTCGCCCGATTCGTCCGTTCATCAGCTCAGCTTCGTCCGCCGATCGGGAAATGGGTTAGCGCCCAGTGGACAAACAGGAGGGTCACTGATCAGGTGCTGAAAACATCTGACTCGAATGCGAAAACAAAGCTCTTCTCGAGTCTCTGAGAAACATTCTAGAATCGGCTCCCCGGGACGATCTTCTTTTCTCAAAACGAAAACACGAAGACGGAGGTGATCGGTGACTCTCGGACACGATATTCATAGTCTGGCGGGGATCCCGCCGCGCCGAGACGTGGATTCGATCCCTGCTCTAGACGATTTTGATCCTTGTATACAAGCTCGTCCGTCGCTTGTGGGAGAAGGAAGACGGATAGGTCAACACAATCGGTTTCGAACAACTTTGAGTTTAGGCTGCGGCTCGGGGCGGGCGGACGAGCGCGCATTCTTCGAAGATAAATTCTCCCGAAAATCCACCGGCATCTCGCAGGAAAATCGTTCTCGCACAAGCTCCGTCGTTTCATTATCTTCCGCGAAAACGGCGGTATCGGTACAGGGGGCGGAACGAGATAGGGACGACTATGTTGGGCAAAACGAACCGGTGT
Source organism: Galendromus occidentalis (assembly GCF_000255335.2). NCBI lineage: Eukaryota > Metazoa > Arthropoda > Arachnida > Mesostigmata > Phytoseiidae > Galendromus > Galendromus occidentalis. Next base: position 3,006 of record NW_003804574.1, read on the forward strand.
CTCCCGCGACAGTTTTTAGGAAACGTCTCCCAGCCTCTAGTTGTCACGAATCGTGAGAACATAGGTAGCGTTCACGTCGGACCAACCCACGCAAACCCCCAGCGGTTTGTGACACGAGTGTTTATGAGCTGGACAAAGACATAGGGCGGACTTTCGATCGAATTGCAACCTAATCAGGCGCGGCGCCTTATGTCAAGGAAACCTCCCAGAGATGCCTCGGAATATGTTTCTCGGAATTCGAAAAGCCGCTGCCGCCGCTTCGGGACCGTCGTCGTCGGAGGAAACGATGAAGACACGGGCAAGCGCTCGTCATGTCTGCCAACTAGTCGCCGACCTGAGTGTCGGCGGCAAGGCACGTGTCGGCTTGCTCAATCGAAATACAACTTCACTAAGGCTTTGGCTAAAATTGCTTCGTCTTATTATTCCAAATAGACGCGAGATGCTTGTCCGTCCCTCGAGCGAAAGAAGGCACGCACCGACCGCGGACTCCGGGCGGCCGGCCGGCCCGCAGAAATACCGGCGTCCACATTGTGGCTCCTCTACAAGCGGCTTAGCACCGAATAACATGGTCGGCGACCGCCCTGGATGTGAACGTTCGTATATGTTTTGTGTTTCCTCGCCTGTCTACTCGCTTCCATAATAAAATAACAATGCGACCGCACCGAGTTGCCCACGGAATGAATGAGTCCGTTCCGATCTGCCGGCGTGGGTCGTAGTATAAAGAGCTGGACCCCTTAGTCCTCTAAATAGGGCCTTGCTTGACATCAGCGTTGGAGTAGAGCAAGGCTTGATTCGAAGCGGTCCGAAGTGGATGTATGGATGTTCGTGTATCGATCGAACAGGAATACCCTGTTCGGGGATAAGTGGGTGAGCGAGTGAAGACGAGGGTGATGGTGTTGGCATTCGTGTGCCGAAATCGGGAGGGACCTGATTGTGGTAGGGCTCGCCGGTGGGGTGATTTCGATGAGGTGCAAGGTGGAGAGTATTGAGCGAACAGTTGCTCAGTGATCAAATAGGTGGCCGACCGACCTATTGACGGACCGACTGATAGACAGACAGACTGACAGACCGACTGACCAAGCAACCGGCAGTCAACCAACAAGTCACAATAGCGCGGATCGTCTACTATCAACACATACGCCTGGACGGAAGACGACGCGGGTGGCGTGAGAGCGAAAATACCACAAAGCTTCGTCTCCCCCCTCCCGCCCCGGGTGAGGAGGAGTCCAATGATTGAACCGAGCAGTCCCCTTATCTCAGAAGCCACTTGCGATCTGACTGATTGCGAGAGACTGTTCCATGCTGTTCATTGAACTCTCTCATGCGCGAGCCAGCATCGTGGGCTCCAAAGACGCCGCAGTAATCTTCTTCAACTCAGCCGCCGATGCAACGGAATGAGCCTCCCGAATGAGGGGCTGATCGGACTGAGATAAGAAAATCAGAGATGGCGGAATCCCGAGGCAGCGAAAGGCCTATATCGATCGAATGGAAATTCACCATGTAGCTGCGTGCATTGTCCGTGTGTGGCGTACAGTGGAGTTCCGCGCTTGGTTTCTCGGTGGAGTCTTCCATGAGCATCGACTCGAACGCCAGCAAGACGATAAGTTCTTCGTAGATTATAATTGATGATCACAAAAGGACGAGAGCCGGATATGCATACACGGCGGCCCTCGGATCACCGTCAGAATTCTGAGCACAGCGGAAAAACAAACGATACGGGCAAAAAAATCTCCATGAGTATGCCATGCCGGACCTAGGGAGTATCACGGGTGAAGAGCCGAGCCGAAACCGTTCCACGTTTTGTTTTTCCGGAGTGAACAATGAAATCATGAGCCCAACTATTACCTTCGCGGTACATCCGTCAAAATCGGAGCCGCCTCACAGCACCCGATCTAGCACGCCCGTCAGAGGATATTCTACACGAAACTTCAAGGCTAGCGATCCTCATCGGTAACGAGATAAGGACGTTCCTCCAAAACAATAACTGAAGCTTCGCTTTCCAGAACGGAATAAGTTCCATCCGTGCGAATGAAATCAGTCCGAGCATCCCATCGCATATTCGACGTTCTTTGAGGAGATGATTTCGTGACTGTTGCGGACTCTCCGCCGAGGGAAACGAGCAATGACGAAACAACATGAAGAAGGATGAAGGTGAAAACCGGACTTGTGGCATACATGATTAGGTGGAGAGATTCCGCCTGACGATGGTAAGACCGATCTATCGCTGGAATCTGTTTTCCGCGACTTCGGTAATCGTAACTTTTTTATAAGTTGAGATCTCCGCTGGAGCTCGCCACTTCCCGCTCCCGCCGATCTCATCGACCGCGCCATCCTCGCCAATTTTCCGCCGTTAAGACACAATTTCGATGGAGAGGAATGTGACAGAGCTGGACAGTACCGTTCGCTCTCAAACGAGCCGCCTCAGTTTATTTACCATTCAAGTTGCAAGGTCGGGCAGCTCTGATCCTGAGGTAAACCAGACACCTAGTCCTCCGCGATGGGTCACAAGGCCATAAGGAACACGCTAGAGTCCACCGCACCAATTTTCAATTCCGTTCACTAGTTGACGTTTGCACTGAAAGTCGACCTAGTCTTCATCGAGGTTTCATCCGCGTTTTAGAGAGAAGTCCGCCGTTTTTCATACGAGTATCCATCGGAGCAGAAGACGAGAAGCCCCATGCTCGACATAGGGGAGAGAGAGTTGCATCGCGGAACTTTCGAGCCTCACGAGGGTGTCACTCTCTCCCGAGAGCGACTCGGCCCTCAAACGAGCGATCCTGTTCGGTCGGCATGGAGGGTGACAGATAGAGAGCGACGGACCGACCGTTCGATTGAGACAGGTATTCGAGCATGAGAGAGTGGTGCTCAGGTATTTCTGAGTGCTGACTCTATTGGCTGAGCATCGAGCGATGAGGAGCGGGGTCGGCTCCGACAACGAGTTTTTTTATGGCGACCTGTTAGTTCACGGCGACTACAAAATACATCAAAGACCTTTCCTCCTTTCGGGTATCCAGGACGATCCGGTAATTCAAATAACATCGCTGTATGAATCGAAATCTAGCCTCACTTTCGAGCTCCATTTGGGTGACCCGTTGAATGGAGCGCAGGTATAAGTATAATACGTATACTCCTACATACATATATATCGCGAGGTTTTTCGCGACTTTGTCGACGTTCGGAAGCGGGAATGAAAGAACCCGATAATGGGAATGCAGGGATAAGCGACCTCTCTCATGGAACAGATTGAGGAACCTTTTCTAACGCTCGATGCTTCATAAGAGTAGAGACCGGCAACGGCTAGCCAGAGACCTCGGGAATTTTCCCGAGCTTCGTTCGAAATCCAGTCCCGCTTAGCTCAGAGGGACTCCCAGACAAATATCCCTGAACAACGAGCTCACAAGCGTGAAATCCGATCGCCTGCTCCAATTACTGCTTGCTTCTCAGCTTCGTGATCGCGTAAGTGGCTCCAGTAAAATCCCGCATGGCAACGGAATGTGGCCCTGAATCGAGACCCCACGAACAGAATCTTCCAACCCCCGTTCCTTACTCATACGTTCATCTAACTCATCGCTCGCTGGCAGCCTCCGATTGCGT
>NW_003804575.1:0-2505 GCF_000255335.2 Galendromus occidentalis
CTCGGAGACTCTTTGTCTCTCGTGACGGAATTCGCGAATTCTAGCCAAAGACCATCATTCAGTCTCTGTCTAAACTGTGCTCCACTAATAATGACCGGCGGGAGCTTCTCAGCACAAACAACGTTTTTACGGACATTCGGAATGAAGTAGAAAAAGAGAGCGCTGAGGAGAATCATCATTTGTCCATCGTTGTTCCACATTGTGCTCTGTGAAACAACCGCAGCGCTGGCCGCGACTCCCTGCTGTGAGGCTCTGCGCGGGTTGACGTATTCACGGCTCACACGTCTATGCGGACAGATGGAAGAATAGAAGAATAATGAGATTATATGACCACTGCGGCGTTCGCAACGACTATCGCTCTCGGAGGGGCTCGTTCCGGTGAGGCACGGAACGCAGGGTACAGTTTTGTGGGTAAGGTCACGGAGCACCTACTCGCGGAAGGGATGATGCGAGGGGGGGTGAGGAGTCAGCCCCCTGATCGGGACGATCGGCCTCATATGCTGTCCGGAATCCGTCCGAATCCGTTTTTTCTCCGCGCGAAAGGAAAGACCGCCGGGCGATCGGCCGTCCGAGTACTCTCACGGCTGCCGTGGAAACGTATTTTGCACCCTGTGGTAGAAGACTGCAGCTCCAGTGCCGTTCCCCGTCCAATTATCACAATCGGAGCTGTTCGATCCATTCGTCGACCCTGAGTGAGGTCACTGTCTCATTGGGCTTGCTCTTGAGCGCATCTTTCCACGATCGTAGCCTCATGACGGCATTACCGCGCGGGTGAGCGGAATTGGGCGCGGGAAAGCACATGCGAGACAGGCACTCGAAGACGGGTTTATGAGCTCCAGAAGCGAAGCTCCCGCTAGATAGACGGCAAGAGCCCGAGAGGTCCTCGTCAAGCTCGACGGAGCGCCTGGGGACGGCGGTAGCGACGGCCGGCCTCTACACGGCGTCCTCGAGTCGGTATGAGGAGACGGAGCACGACAAACATTAATCATTCCGAAGAAGAAAGCTTCTATCAAGTTTCCCTATCAGGCAGACCTCGTCCGACCGGTCGTCACGGCCGCCTTCTATGCTCATAGACCATCTCATATCGTTGAATTAAACTCATTAACTTGTTCATACATTACCGTCACGCGCTGCTACGAGATAGCACCGTCAGTGAGTACGCCAGAGACGCCTTGTGAATGACCCTCAACAAGAAGCGTCGACGGACGGACGAACGGACGGACGGACTGATGGTCGAGCGATGTCCGAGGGAAGCTCGCCCGAACTCGAATCGTTGCCGCGGCGATTTATCGGGAAATCTCGTTCGGTCCGCCGTCGGAGCGCATGTCGCAAGAGAGAGACCGGTACCGAAGACGGAATCGGCCGCACCGCGTACGGCATCCGCCGCCGTCGATATTCTGCTCATTCGGCTGGACGCTGAGCAATCTACGGGATCGTCTCCGCCGAACTAGGCCGAACCTGCGCTAGTCCTCCACAATCCATGAATCAATCTGGCCTTTCTATATCAATTCTCGTCCACTGCTTGATCTGTCGGCCTGTTCCGCTAGTCCGTCTGTCCGCGTCCATCAATCCATCTTCCGAATGGGTCGAACCATCTCTTTTCTTATCGTGCCGGCCGTTCTCGGGGCAGAAAGATAGAGATAGAGAGATAGTGTGAGAGAGAGATAGAGAGAGAGAGAGAGAGCGGAGCGGAGTCCGTCGTCGGGGAAACGGAGCATCTATCCGTCGATCGATCATCGATCCCTCACCTATCATCGCCGAAGTTTTCATCATCTATCCACCTATCCATCCTAACCTCGAGCTTATATCAATAACGTAACGTGTTCTTTCGCATGCACGCTCCCCGAGGACGGGAGAGAGGTTTTCCTTTCGGCTACTTGCTCCTTTCTAAGGATACAGCCGGATGAGCACATTCTGCCGCGATGATCCACGATGCTATTTCCTCGGCAGCAACGCCACAGCATCGTTCGTTCCTTGCTTGCTCCAACCTGCTCACATCCCCGGTTCAACGAGAAAGCTCGTCCCCGTATACGAATCTGTCGATCTAGAAGGAGATGATTCCGAGTGACCCGTAGGAGGGAAAGTGGTTCTGATTCTTTTATCCAATCGCGTGGGGATGAGGAGGTTCTCGGGGAATTCGACCCTGAAAAATTACTGGAGACTTTCGAATCGCAGACTGTGAAATAGGAAATTGATTCGCGGCTCATCTGATCCAAAGTGCAACGCCAGGGACGGGGCGCAATACCGCTGAGTTTCGGAGAAGAACAATTGTGCTCTGGAAATGCGGCGGAGCCATCAGCGAAACGATCAAAGGTGGCCTCAGCGTCCCGAATGCAGTTTTTCGGTCCTGACGATCAAGTCGGTCCGTCGGTCGTTCGTCCGCTGCAACGGCACTCTGACTCCGCGGCTTTTCTCTCTCTGAAACGATGGAACAACTCCTGTGCCGGCCGCTGGAGCAGCATCGAGAGGAGCGGCGGACAGAGGCATTCACGCAGCTTCTCTTGT
>NW_003804576.1:0-16917 GCF_000255335.2 Galendromus occidentalis
CGATCCTTGGGCGTTGTCGAATCAACGAGGAAACAGTTCTCAGCCGCCGAGTTCCCGATGTTCGTCCCCGACGAACTCCACGTCGAATTGATTTGGGGTTCGGGTCGTTTTTCCTCGACATTCGGGACTTCTCGCTCGCGTCGTCATACCATTCGTGACAGGAGGAACACGGCGCGGCGTCACCCCCGGACGGAGCTGGACGAGCTGAAGGCTCAAGCGGTGGGCCTCGCGACGAGCGACCTACTTAGATGGCCAACGCAGCCGTCGGCTGTCTTCGCTCACCGCCAGTAATTATTATTATCCGAGCCGGAACCCCACTCATCCTCTCACCCACTGGTCGGTGCAGTGTCCTGGCTGTCTGTTCCAGCTCGGAGGCCTTTCTTTGCGGGAGAAATCCGGTAGCGGCTATTTGTCCCGATAGAGGTGGAGATGAAGGACGTAGCGGCCGCGGGAGCTGCACTCCGAGCTTCAGCCGGGTTTGTGGTGGTGATCATCATCGTCATCATCATCAACGGTCGTCTCCGCCGCTTCCCCTTGGCCGCGCTCCATTCATTGTAGGTGGTGGAAGACGAAGAAGAAGAAGGATAAGATCCGTCTTCACAACAGGGCTCAGCGGATCTCCTCTGGCAGATTATTCTTTATCCCGTTCTCAGTTAAGAATATTTTCATATTCATAGCTCCCCCGAGGTCGTTAACGATGCTCATGTCAGTAGATCACGAACGTACTATCGATCGTAGATTGAGCTCCCCTTTCGCCTCGAGCTAGTACGTCGCGTCGTTGAAGGCACAGCAGCCGGCCTGTCGGCCGCTCGGCTGGTCGCTCGGTTTCGTTGCTTAGACTCCGTCAGAACCTTTCGGACATGAGCAAAATGGAAGTGAGAGAAGCCGCCAAACAGATGAAGTATGACGATCGCAGAAGTTGCGCCCTCCGCTTTCTCTGCTGGCAAATCGGTCGAGAGGGAAGCGGTGAGCCAGGTCGGAAGCGGAGCAGCCTTCTTCGACGCGAAGAAGAATGCCGCTGATCCGGAAGAGAACATCTCATATTTCAGTCTGCGGTGAACGTTCGGCTCCACGAAATCTCCGGGCCACACGAAAGCCAGGCGAACTCGGCTCGTTCCGTTTTTCTGTCAGCAGACGACGTATTGGAGCTCAGGCCGAGAGGTGTTCTGCGGCGGTCAACAGTGAGAGCGGCGACGGGTACGAACTTCAGAATGTTTGGAGTCTGGACCCTCTGGATTCGAGAGTGGAGAACGATAGGTCGTGGAAGAAGGAGGTGTGAGTCGAATTGAAACTTGTCTGGCTCTCGTTTCTGATCCTGGAGCGCGAGCTAATTGGTCTCTCGTCTTCCAGCTTCTCCTTCACTCTCAAATTCCAGTTTCACTTCTGCCCCGCGCCCGGCCACTTGCTCGCTTCCTCGCCGAGAACTCGCATTCCCCCCAACTTCGGCCCCCGCCTCGAGAGAAGGAAACGCCGAGAGCTCGCCGTGCGCTGCTTGTTCGGACGCCCTTAACTTTTAATTCACTTTTTCCAACAACTCCTCTGATGACTCTGGGAGCAATTTATGTTGGAGCACCCGCTCAGGAGCGGAGGCGGCCGACGGCCTCATTTCCCATTCGCCTCCGTCTTTCCTACGGTGCCGTTCGTTCCAAGACAGCGAGCACTCGTTCTTGACTCCGAATTTACTCACCGGGAGCTACCGCATCGCCTATCGACTGTCTCGGCTCGGAACGCATCGCTCACGGCTCCTGTACGGCTCCTGTACGGCTCCTGAATCTCTCCCCGAGCTTCTCGTAGACCTCTCCACCGAAAGACTCGGCACGCAACAACGTTCGCCGAGGATTGGTGCATGTATGATATTTATGGATGAGGCCACGCTCGGATACGATCTGACACCGGGCAATTCATCGCAAAACTCCGTGCCTGTGAGCGTTTGGCTCCACGAAGCGGTGCGGTCCCGAATCGCTCGACCCGAGAATCCGATGTTTACGGAGTTTACAGATTCGCTCTTATTCATATGAAGACCATCTGTTCCTTTCCCTCGACCGCGATGGCAGATCACTTCGTCGCTCACAAATCGTTCATGGCGCCGATTTATTTGAATCGTTTGTACCGCCCTCCGGAAACGAATGGGCATCGCTTGCGACACCTCCGTTTCCTCAATGAGCACTTGACGGTCTGCGGACTTCTTGAATTTTCGATCAATTCCGGGAAGCGCGCTCGGATCCCGAAAATTTCCGGTATGTGGGGGAAAGAATGGAATTCCCCGATTGGACAAAAATTAATCTGAATGTCTCTCCCGATATGAGAGCAATCAGATTCGGAAATCGCGAACTTATTCCAAACGAGGAATGAATCTCCCTCGTGGTCGAAGAGAGATGGAGAGCTCCTCCGACGCAAGCCGAAGATTCGAAACGCCACATCGGAGCTGGAAGAGCTCGAGTTTGATCGTGCGTGACTCAGTAGTTGGAGCTCTGCCAGCAACAACTACCCTGACAGAGATGAATATTGTATTGAATCGCCCTGCTTCACGCCAGAGCCTGCTGGCAGTTTCCGAAGGAATGGCGAGTTCAGCCGAAATTCGTCGGCGTTTTGCGAAGCATTCGCTCGGAAAACAGCAGCCAGTGAATAAAGCAGAATGAATAAGTTCACGTTTTGATATGTTAATCCGCTTGGAGGACTGTCTGCCGCCGCCGTCGACTCAATGGACTTCTCTGATTTCGGTGAACTCGAATTGGAGCATGGGTGACTGCAAATGAGCGCCCCCTTCCCCTCTGACACGTAGTGGAGTTATTATTCTTCAGCCATAGGGAGTGAACGGAGCATGTTTACTTGGGGGTCATTCGTTCCCCGTTTTCCTCGGTTCATACGCCGCACCGACGCCGTATGCATTGTTAACATCGAGCCGCAACGGTTTTGCCTCGAATAGAGAACTGGTCTCGATGAGCTTCGGGCACGGCCATGGGTCCTGATGGCAATTCTTACGCTGGAACTTTCTGATCACTCGAACTCCAGGAATTTCTGTCACACAGCCGATCGGTGGGGGATATCTCGATGCTCTTGATGATCCTAGGGCAGCCATATCACTGTGACCGGTCGATATGGGAAAAGTCGCTTCGTTATGCAGCTTATTCAGATAAGTTGGAGAGCATCAAGTGTCCGGATCTGCACACGAAACATTCTTCGTTCTCGGCTTCCGTCATCATAACGCTCCACCGCCGGAATCCGAACTAATATAAGTTTCGCCAGAATAGCATGATAATGCATAAGCCGATCTTGTTTGCTCTCTCGCTCATTCGGCCGCTCGTCACATCCATCGGACGCGGCAGCATATTCTTTTTTGGTAGGTGCGCAGAGCGCCATATCCGCCTTCGAGATGGGAAAAGTCAGCGTGAAGTTTTTCTCATGTCGTTATCAGCTTCCTCGGTAACATCACTCCATGAAAGAGAGGAATACTACGTGACGAATCCAGAAACAGCTGGAGGCAAGAATGTTTTTCTTCTAGTTTCCCGTCGGTCGACTGTTGAAGTGTTGAACGAGGCACTCGCGAGTTTTTGTGCGTAGCCGAATCTGTCCCCACCTTTGGGTTTTTTGAGTGCCGCTCTGTGCAGAAAAGTGGGCCGAGTTTTGTCAAGCAAGACGAGCGCCATCACTTCCTTCGTGTATACCAAGCCGACGCCAGCCAGCCAGCCTTCAGCCACACTCACGTCAGTGTTGCGGCTTGTTATAGTAGGCAGCAATAGAGTGGAGAAGGTGACTCGCAGGAGGCGGAGGAGAGGCCGAAGGAACGAAGCGGGCCAGGTTGCTCTCAAGAAGAGATTCCAATAAAGAGAAAAGCGTCCGCGCGAGCGTGAACTCGTGTCCAGTGGAAACTCCGTTCGGGGGGATGTCAACAACGAACGAATCACGAAAGTATCGATTTCGCGGGATGAAGAAGCATCGATGACGAGCATCAATGATCGGGCAGAATTTAAACGGGTAAAGTTGTCCACATTACAAAGTTGGTTCTCGTTCATAAATGGATTTCGATTATGGGGCTGGCCGATAGAACTCTCCCGAATCCCTTCGTTGGCCCGAAACTTCTTTCACTGAGCAGTCTCGCTCCCGAGCGAATCGGGGGAATTTCCTTTTTCGTGGACATCGTGTCTCGCGCAGAACATGGCTGGCTTCGTTTCAGAGCTCCCGTGAGTGAAATCGTGTCATTGGATGGCTGTCTCCCTCATTCATCGCTGATACTGTCCGCCCGATTCGGTCTGTATTGCGTTGCCGCCGTCAGGAGAATTTCACAATTCTTTTCCGCTGTGGTGGCCGTCATCAACGTCAAAGCCACCAGCGGACAAGCCTCTCTCCCGGATTCTGTGCTGGAGCGCTTTCATTCTATGCATTTGCATCGTCCTGCCGCCACAACTGCCGCCTCCTTTTTCTCCTCTAGTGCTTGTGGCTATTCAGAATGTAAACAGCACGACGAGCGAGTTTGTCAGCCGCGCGAGCGAACGCGCGCTCGCTGGACTGCGACAGTACGCTGGCTCGTCTGTCAGTCGCTCCGAGGGTGGGTCGGTCGGTCGGCCGTTCGTACGTTTGTCCGTCTCTGATTATTTTCAGTCTTTTGAGGCTCTTCTTCGAGCCAGCAACTCCTCTCGGCACTTTTTGCCCTCGACCCCCGAGCTGTTTCCCTGTCTGTTGCGACTGACTGAGACCTTTCTGGAGGTTTGCCGTCCTCGCCGAGCCGGGAAACTGATGAAAACCGCGAGTTCCGTCTCCCCGTCGTCGACTGTCTTCCCTTTGGATTGTTGTCCGTCGCGAGCGTGCCGAGCCGAGCGCACGTCCTCCTTTGCTCTCTGAGCGAAACTGCGGCCCAAGGAACAACGAGGGAGCCGTTCCCGATGTCGGCTGTCAGCAGTCACCAATCTCTTGCTTGCTCAAGCCCGAAATCGGAATCCGGTTTTGGATTCCGATTCCCATCAACAGCTTGAGGACTCAGCGCTGTGAGACTTCCGCTTCTCGAGTCGAATTCCGAACAATGACGCGATTCGGGCTTTTCGAAAACTCTCTCCGTCTCCACACCGAGCAGAGGGCAGGAGGGGAGCGGAGAACAGCTAGCCCGCTGCTGACTCGGAGCTTAACCGCATCTATTGCGAAATTCTAGGGACCGAGGTTTCGATTATCTTTCGCTCGCGAGGACACGAGAAATCCTCGCGGTATGCTCTGGATGAGGAAAGCGATCGCGATCGCTCCTTTCCATATCGAACTGCGATGGGATTTGAGCAATCATACAGACATCGTGTGCTAATCTGTCTTCCTCTGATGAATTGACTTCGTCTTCGCCGATATTCTCGTGCGAGCTCCCCGTCAAATGCGTACCGTCTCGGCGGGATCGGACATTTACGTACTTTGCGCTCCCTACAGGGAAAGGAGCGGACTGCGGAGACGAGAAGCCGTGGGACTCGGGTGAGAGATCGAGTGAAAACCATTGAATTTTATGATCTCCAAATTTGTTCGTCGTCGGCGCCGATGTTCGATTCATTTACTGCTCCTATCGTCGAGGGAATAAATTCCCTTTACTACGGCGACAACGAGCCGTCGGTCTGCTCTTCACTCGGCTGGATAGTGTGCCAGTAGCTTCACAGATGAAAACTGCGCTGTGACCGTTCGTGACAACCGAAGAGAAATCGAGGCGTGCCAAGGAATTTTAATCCGGCCACACCGAGACCAAGCTACCGAGACGGACCGTCATTCCGCTCATCTGACTCTGCACTCCGGTCTGACGTCTGACTGACCGGTGCGGGCTCTCCGGCTTTCCAGGAGGCCGGCTCGCTCCTGAGGTGCGCTCATTTCAGCGGAAGAAGATCGTTCTCGTCTTCATTACACCGGAAGATCCTACGTGGCCGGCTCGAGATACTCCTGAATTCGGTTCGTGGGTTCTGTGTGGGCTGGAAGGGCATCGCTTGCTTAATTTCGGAAGGGGCAGGAGAGAGTGGAGAAAGACGGAATTTTTCCCCAGCAGCGTGGACGAACAATGAGCCACCAAGATGCGGTGGAGAATTCGTGGAGGTGAAGTTAAAATATCATGAAGTTTCAGCGACTGCCAACTCAATTCACATACCTTCGAGAGCCTTCCCTTTCAGCTCCACAATGCCGGCTGGAAGAATGAACGACGGCGCCGCGCGGACGAGTACTACGACGATGATAGAATATGCAGGAGGACATCGGTAGGTCCTTCTGGGCCTTCGTTCCATTTCTTTCCCAATGGCAAATTCTCCAATTCTACGCAAGCTGACCAGCCCAGTCCTCTTCGACCGCAGCAGACACGGCGAGTGGATGCAATGACCTCGCTGCCTCGCCTACATGCTCTTCACCGGGGCGGGGGTTCGGGCTGATCATGAACGGAATTCACCGATCAAAATGTTCGAGAGATCATCGCTGTATCTGACAGCCGCGAACGAGCCGAGGAAAATGGATCGAGCTCCCTCTCAAGAGAAATCCGCGGCGGGATCGGAACGAGCGACCGATATCTCCGAATTCTTGTCGCTGACACTCGTGTTACATGTCGGCGCGCATCATATTGCGAGTAATCTCTCGCGATGGCTTGACCTTGGGCCCCGCATGCGGAAAGTGATATTGACGTCGAAACGCGGTGGAGGTCACGGGCAGCTTAGCGGAATCCCTTCTATGCCAAGAGTGCAGAATGATCTGATTCTTCCGGAGGACTCCATGCTCGAACGCGATCATCCGTGCTAATTAATTAATCAAACTCCTACTAAATCATTTCCACCAGGCGTTGAGAGGGCACAAGCGAACATGTTCCAGACAAGTGAATGAGGTGCCTTCATCCGGGGCACGTGAAACTGCACGTGTCTCACTTTTACACTCGCTTCCTCGGAAAGTGTGAGTGCAAATTCCGCAGAGGAAGCAGATGGAGCGTGTTTGAGAGAATTTATCACCAAACGACTTTGTGCACGTCAGCTAAGCGAAAACTAGGAGATGTGATAAAACAGGGTGAACGTGTGGGTCGGGGAAGATTCTACGAGTGTTAGAGGGATGAGCATGCGCTGCCTAATAGAGGGGACCGCGCACGCAGCAACGCGCGAGAATGAAACGGCGACTGAAATGGTACGAACACGCACTTTGCTTGCCGCTTGAACTATGCACAGCCAACATTTGCTTTGAATGGTAGTTGACTGAGAAGATCGCCGACACTAAACTCTTCGTCGGCAGCGGACAGCGAAGACACCCAACCAGAAGCGCGAGAGAAGTCCCGGCCATTAGTTCGCTCGGTGCGAACACGAAAAACTCATCGAAGAGTAGTCGTCATGGAAACGACAATTATTCATGTACGCAAACCTTATGAGATGGTCACGCGATCGAAATGCCGGCTGTGGACGACCTGACTAGGACTACGTAGTGGATATGGAGAGATATTCAAGCCTCCCTGTTCCATGCTGTCGTTCCGGCCTGAATTCACTATCACGTTCTGATTCGGATTCCTCCGGTCTGACTTTTGATTTTTGCAATAGCGATCATCGAGTGAATCCTGCAACTCAGAGTCTATCCAGTTAGAATCCCCCGAATAATTCCGTTGCACACCGGAAGACGGAGAAATGGAAGACAGTTTGAGAATGAAGATTTTCCTGAACGAAAAAACGATTCCATTGTGCGGCGCTCCGAATTATTGTGGAGCATCTGTATCGCTGCACACTCCCGAGGAATTGCGTAAGGAATGGACGATGAATTGGATAAAATAGACGAAGCATGGATATCTCAACTTCCGAACTCGCTCGAGTTTCAGCTCCCCTATATCCACATTGCATTCGAAGCCTCTCGGGAGATTTCCATGGTACCTACATGATGGTGACGACCATTCGTCATAGCGGAGGCTTGTTCCAATGTTCGAGTTGCACCGATCCCAACGGAACCCTAGTGATGAGCTTTCACTTTAGGTAAATCATTATTCGGTCATGAGAGTCCCTTTTCTGCTTGCGACTCGAGGTAATTCTGATTGCGGGGGATGAGAGCTCTGACGGCGAGCGCTGGATCCCCGTCGCAGCGTAGCGGGACGTCGCAGAACGTTCTCAGGCACCCGAATCATGGGAATTCACATTTGTCTTGGAGACTTCTCTCCATTACGTCTCGAATGTTACACGTCGACGATTGACACTTCATCTTTCATGATTAACGTCTATGCTATTCAGCTCGCGTGTCTGGCAAGGAATCTGTTTCCCCGCGTGCCTGTTCTTGAGTCGGTCAGCGACCGTCTCAGTTTGTCAATCTAGCTCGAGGCGAACGAGCACACCACCAGCAGTGAAAGGTGGTACCGGCGAAAAAACACAATCGTCAGCAGACGATCGCAGCTACAGCCGCGCGCGAGGAGCATCCGAATAGGCTGCCCGCTTCCCGACAGTAGGACGCATGTATTTATGTAGGTATGTATAGCTACACGACAACTTGTACCTACGTCATCCTGTATGCGTTTTCCCGCTGCCGTACTGATAGAAAAAATCTTCGTGTCTTGTCTCTGCGCCCCGTCGTGCGTTGGTCGAACAAGGAGTGTCTTATTATTCATCAATATTATGATGATGATCCATCCTTCCTCCGCCCTCGATCACCGCGAGAAATACGAGGAACATCATCCATATTCGACATTCTTGCAAACGGAGCTCGTTTCGAGATTTCGGCGAAGTTGGAGTTGTTGCAGGAGCTGTTGGATGTTACGGACGTGGTTTCCTCCGCTAAATCATTGCCAGGCGTCAATTGTACCGAAGTACACGGATGAGGGACGCGTGCGACACAGAGCGACCGAAAGCGAGGGAAAGGAAGAAAGCGCTCGCTCGCTGTCGTTCGCACTCGCTGGAGTGAATCGGTCTGTACGTCTGATTCCCTGTCAATCGTTCGGTTGTACGCCGTTCTTGCTCGTCGCATGACAGGCCGCGAGAAAGTGCAATCAGCGTGATTATCTCCGAAGCACGCTTTTCCGTTGCTTCCTTCATCCGCCGAGGTAGGTGAGTTTGCGTTCCAGGTACAGGATCCTGCGATCGGTCGTAGGCAGCGGTAGCCACGATGAAAATTCAATGGACCACACAGGACGCGTCCGGAGGAAACAGCGCAAGTACAAGCTACGAATTGGGGGGGGGCAAGACGGGAGCCTGGCATCATCCGCCACTGGCGTTCTGTTCGATTGGTTGTTCTGCTGTTTGAAGTAAGTCATTCGATGCTGGGAGCCTTCTTTCCCCTAGATTTTACGGAAGCCGTTTCCCGTTAACCCGGTCCCCCTTAATTCCTCCCAATCGTCGAATAACTCCGACGCTTCCCTCTGAACCCCCATCACTCCCCTGGGAACCTCCGGTCATTTCCCGTCATTGTTCCAGTTCAGCAACACCGTCCGTCCCCTTCCACGGCTGGGGAGGCAGGACGACGACGACGATGACGGAAACGAACGGTCAGAAGGAGGGCTCTCCAGAGTGGTGAAACCAGGGGCAGCAGAGTTCGGTCATACGTTCGGCGCACCGACCGACCGACGACCGCTGCAATCTCAAATCGTCCTTCGGCCTGACGGCAGACGACTTGACATTTTTTTCCTCCGAGTTTATCCTTCTTCCAGTGAGGCCCTCGCGCACCCCGTCGCAGGCGTTTTGTTTCCGCCGTCATCTCTTTCTCCTGTCGGTTCTTCATTTTTCGCTGTCCTTCTCCGCGTCCGCCTGTTCCATTTCTCTGTTTTACGTGGCTCTCTTCAAAATCTCTTCGCCGTTGAAACGTTGGCGCTGACCGTGTTTGTTCCGTGTTGTCTGTCTAACCGAAGCCGCGCTTCGAGGTCAGCGTCGACGGCCAACTCTAAGGAAAAAGGCAGAAGAGATGACGCCGCCGATGAGAGGAAAACTCCGCAGAGGAGTCGGAAGACTCGAAAAACTCTACGGCTGCACGGAAAACTTTCTCGGGAGACCTCTCGAGGTCACGTTTTCTCCGGGAATGATCTCCGGATTGTCCCTCAGGAACCTAGGGAAACGCGCGTTGGAATCGAGAGTATTAAACCGATCGAAAGCGGTCACAGCTTGCGTAGACGTGCCGTGGCCGTAGACACCCGGGTTGGATGAGACTCCGGCCCATCCGAAGGGGAGATTTCCACAGAGCTCCGACATTTCCGTGCGTGACAGCGATGACGGAACAGCTCGCAATATGTAGTTGCTTGATATCTGGCGGAAGCAACCTCTGGAGCGCATCCGCTTTGTCATTCGGAGCTTCTTGCGAAACCCGCGAATGGCATCCCGCGGAAATGAATTGTGGCGATCTCTACCGCGGAGGGGTGCGAATACTGAGCGCTCGAGAGAGAGGAGCGGGGCAGATCCAGCGCGTATCTAGCCAGCGACTGTGCAACTCTTGCGAGACTCTCCGGCCAAAGGCGACATTGTAGCTATACGCCGAGCGTTCTCCGGGAGTGAGTATTCGGAGGAGGCTGAGGACCTCTCTCGGACCTCGAATGTTCAGGAGCACTCCGAGAAGCAAGCTCTATGCATATATGAATACTTGGAGAAAAGTGCGCTTTACTTCAGGAAGCTCATTTTCTCTGCAGCCTGATGCGTACCCAACAGAGACTCGTGTCCCGTTGCCTCGATTCGATCTGCTCGGACCTCCGCCGATGAACTACCTAATCACGAGTCATTTATGAGCGATCAAAGCATTCGGCGCCGTCAAACCGTTAATAGGGCCGATTCCCTGCCGACGATACGACGACTGGCCATGAATCGTTCCCGTGCCTTGGTCGTTGTATTTTATCGACGCGACGGTCCCTCCTTGAGGCCAGTAGTAGGGCTGGGAGATTCGCCCGGAAAACAAAAAAACGTGTACGAGGAGAAAAGATCACTTCCTCTGATTTTCTCTCGGAGACTCCCACGCTAGAGTCCGCTGAATACGAATCATGTTTGCATTCGATTTGACCTCATTCCAGAGATCGTCCGAGGGAGGTCAGGCAACTGATTTGAATTTTCCTTCGAACGACGGGGATCTAGCTCTGCATCGAGAGAAAACGTTCCATCACTTGGTATTAATCGCACGTGCTTGCATTGTTGCCTACTAGCATGGCATTTTTTCAACGGCTGTTTACGTTGTTCGAACTATGCATGACCCCGTGAAGTCAGATTCAGGCAAGTATTTTTTAAATCCTCTATACATTGAAGGTTCGTGTACCGAGGATTCGTCGATCCGGGAACTCGCGAATTTCAGAGCGGCGATATCTCTTCAAAATAGCATCAGAGCACCAAGAGGTGATCCACTGCTGGTGGAGCGGACAAACATGGTACTCAGAACGAATGGAGATCTCCGCAAAGATTCGCGTTTTGACATCGCGGTGACTGGATGAGGAAGTCCCCTGACAGCAATGTGAGCAGATGTTGGGTCGTATTCCTCCATCATGGTAAAAAATGTTTCCAGGAGTCCGAGGCGGGATAATGATGACAGAGCCCAAGGGAATCGTCGGGATTTCACTTCGACGAGCTTTTCGTTTTTTCGTGAGGTAGACAGGCTAGGGTTTCAGGATTTCCAGTACCGATATATTGTTGGTGGGAAGAGTCTGGAGCCGAGTTCTTCCAAGAAAAATTCAAAGAATCTCGGACTCTCCCCAGCATTGGCCTTCACTCAATGTGGCAGTGTCTGGAGAATAGGAACGTGCGGTCTTGAGAATTTCCCCTCGCGAGAAACCGAGACCTTTCCGGCGCGGGGCTGATCCTTCATGCTACCCATGTGTATGATATTCCTCAATCACATGACCCGAGTAGCTGTGACTCTGTCTGGCTCTACTGCCTTCCGAATCAACATTGACCTGCGTTGTTGGGGACAGCGACCTCATCTGTGGACTCCACTGCGTGGAAGGCGAACGGGATCGGCTTCCCAGCTGGACCAGAAAACCTAGCGGAGACGATAAGGGAAGGAGGAATAGGATGTCGCGCATCGGCTCGGAAACTTTGGAATTCTCTGACACACGAAGCTTCCTTGATACCGTCGCTGTGACCGTTCGTTGAGAGGGTCGTTTGGGCCTAAAAATCCGAAACATGTCCCGCTGCTGGGGAATCTGGTCCGGTCTTACGGTCCGACTAGGATTCTTGTGATGGGACATATCTTTCATCCTTCTCTGTTCGAACTGTCGTAGTCAGACCTCCCACGCTCTTATGTCTCCTCTCAAGTGCCCAATAGGGTCGATGCGATGCGGGAAAAACTTCTGGAGGATCTTTGCCCACGAGACGGCAGAGGGGAGTATTCCTGAGTTTCCTAGAAGAACAAACTCGAGAAAATTTCCGGGGATCCTTCGAGAGCTTTCGAGGGTCCCATTGATGGTCGTGGCCGTTTTTGAGGCCGTCACGGCAACGCTGCCGACGCTGCGGCTGGCCTGCTTGTTGAAGTGACTCTGATGAAGCATAAATAGAGAATTAGATGACGCAGCGAATTTCCTTAAAACCCGTCCTCGAGTCTCTGGGCTCCACCGCTTTCACGGTAGGCACTCGAGGTGCCGCGGTATGGAAAGAGCCATCGGCCCGTCACGATGGAGCTTCGACGTTGAACCTTCCGCCGTGAGGAGCCTAATGACCCTTCGTTCGAGCCAGTAGAATCGCGATGCATGCGTTCATTCCGCCATTTATCGCAGTGAATACAGCGCGTTGGCAGTCATCTGGCTGCATGTGCCGAACCCATGCATTAGGTTTGCTTTGAAATTCCGATCAGCTCCTTGGGAACAGCAGCGATCGAGCGTTATGCTCGACTGTACCAGCCGTCAGTCACTGACTCAGAGACTTGACACAGACACAATCCGAGTCAACGTTTTCCGTAGCGATCTCCATGCGACACCAGGCACGAATTCTCACGGAGATGATAAGACACTGCCCCAGCTTCCGATTGCCGTAGACCGCTGAACCCTACGCGTGACTTTCCGTCTCCCGACGCGGTATTCCGAGTCGGTTCAATGGGCGACCGAAGCTGGATGCTCAGGAATGTACACGAGTCGAGGGTCGTGGCCGCAAGCTGCAAGACGAATGGGGGGGCACGGTACCGACTGCCGGTTCGGTGCATTGTACCGGAAAAAGAACTGCCCCATCCACTTGACGTACAGGGCTGGGCACCGGGAGGAACTGGGAAGAATCCGGCAGAAATAACAAATTCGCAACTCAACCTTGACCCCTATGAGCAATCCCGAGCAGGAGAAAAAGTTATGTATTATTCAGGAGTCGGACAGAAGGAGCGACGGACAGACGAGAGGATAGCGGCTTATCAACAGAGTTTGTCATCCGCCGCCGATCTCGGCGGATTGGAGTAGGTTCCGCTGATATCTACTGGGGCCAATCGATTCTGGGTTCTGATGGAAATGTGAACGCCGGCAGAATGAGACACTGATGGAAAATCATCTCGCTAATTTCAATCATTGCAATCACTCCTTGACCACGGAATTCAATATAAGCTTAAGCGAAGCTCCTCCTCCTCGATGACTTCTTCGGTGAATTCCTTTTTCGGGAGCAGCCCCACGGTCATACGGACCGACAAGTGAGCGAGTTGGTGAGCACGAGCGGAATCCTGACAGAACCCTGACGAAATCTGGACGGAGCCCTGACGGAAGCCCGACGGAATCCTGATTCCTGACGGAGCTCCGCTGGATTCCTCACGAGAACCTGACGCGGCACTTCTTCTAATGTGGCACGTCGTATTCTGCCGCTATTTCTGCAAGCGTTCCCCTGAGCGCCGCCACCGCTGACACCTCTGAGAGCAGTTGCAGGAACAAGTACAACAGAAAGGATCGCACGCAATGTCCGGTTGCTCGATCTATCCCGTAGGAGAGGGAAACTTTCCTTGCTCCCATTCCCAGAGTCACACGTTCCTACGGGTTGCGCGTTCGTACCAAATCGAATGAGCGGTACGTAGTCGAGGAGCAAGCGGGTAAACTGTGACACAAGAAGCGAAAAAACATACAAGAAGAATATCCGCATAGCAGGCTAGTCCGCGAAGGAGCTTCACGCCGTAACGATGCCATTAGATGCGTGGGCGTAACTCTGGGCTTCTTTTCGGTGCAGCTGCCTATAGGCAGCGGTATCACTTAGACACCTCATACGCGAACCGTAGGTGTTTATCGACACCGCTGAATTTTCGCCCTCACAGCTCCTCGGGACAACTCTCGGACCTCTCGCAGACGGACGAGCGAGAAGTCATTGACTCTCTGTGATCCAATCGATTCGCCCGATCGCCTCCAGGCTTGGCTTCGTATGTGCAGCAACTACCTACGCTCAGTTTTCCGAGCCTGTTCCTCGGAGACGAAGCAGAATATTGCAGCTATCGGCACGTCTAGACAGATGACGTCGGCGAGGATTCAGGCGGCATTCCGGATGTAAGACACCGGAGCCGTCCGCTTCGAGAGAAACGGAACTTCGGTGCAACCAAAGCAACGACGTCAGCGCCGCATACAAGTTTCGTCAGTGTTACTTTTCCGCTTAATGACTCTTCTAGTCACCATCAACAAACACGAGCGATTCTGGTGTGAGGGAGCACTCGGGGAGGTTCCGTAGGGCGGCCCACTCTTTAGCTTAACGAAGTATTTTCAGCAACTCCGAAGAGACCGCTCCGGCAGTATCATGCTGAGGGACCTCGCCAGCTCGACGCAGTTGGAGAGCATAAGTCATCTTGGGTTGCCGGGTTGTGCTAATGGTGTTGAAACCTCGCCCAGCGCAAGTTCTCGAATTCGATTTCCCAGAAGGAATTTCGCTGGTTCTCGAGTTTGATCTTCCAGAAGGAATCTCACCGCCACGATCGGAACAATCCATGACGTACGTTATGGAGCGATCTCCATCACATATAGGCGCCATCTCCATGGACACAAGACCCCATATAGACCGTTCTAATTCAGGAAACGGGGCCCGAGATGCGCTCAGTGCGAAAGCGGAGCCCGGAGGGTAATTGCCTGGGAAACACCGATGCTACAGATCCGGTTCTGTATCGGGGCGACAGCGCTCAACAGCGTCAGATCGTTATCTTATCGGGCGAAATAACTGCGACAATACAGTCGCTGTTGCCTCAGAGTTCGATATCTAAGTGACCGAAAAACGGCCGAGCCATGATGGATGGTCGGATAACGAACGAATGACCGAGCGAGCGAGCAAGCAACAAATGGATGGCTTTCGCCGTATTTGAGAGATTCATCCTGTACTGCATGTACATGGCTAAGTAATCGATAGACTAAACAACCGACATTCCTCCGGACGGGATCGGTTTTTTCCTTCCGGAAAGCGTGCGGCAAACGACCCCACGCTCAGAGCCGCGGCGAACGAACTTTGCGACTCTGGCAATCAGTACGCTTCCCGAGAACGACGGAGGCCCAGACGGGCGGTGTGGAACGAATGGAGACGGAATTCAGATCTCTTGAGTCCCCGACGAACGGACGGACGACGGAGCGTATGGACGAGCGTGACCGATTCGGGAATCTCCTTCACGGCTTCCACTCCGACAGGAACAAACGCCGAGATAATCTCCGCGTTGGGCGCTCCCAAGTCTCGGGGACCCAAGACATGACCCACTGACCTTCCCCGAGGAGTTCTTGGAGGGGATCCCGGAAACTTCTGATGGACTCTCCGGGGTATGGAGGCTCGTGCGAAAAAACGCAGAGCGCGGACGAATAATTCCGATCAGAGACCACAAGCGAAAAGAGATCCGGAGGAACAATCGGGTTTCTGATTGAGTGAAAAGCATGGCGGACCCCTTGCGTTCTCCTTCGCTCGTCTAACTTTTTTCCCGGGAGAGCTCCGACACAGCAGCGAACACGTACGCGAGTGACTTCAGGCAGGCAGGCGGAGCAGGAGTACGAGTAGGCAGTCGCTGCGGCAGCCCCAAGGACGTGCTCCATAGGACCTCTTGAAGCCGGCCGTGCTGAGCTCAGAAAGGAGAAGCTGCGACGCTTCCTCTATAAATCCGCCATTGCCCCGTCCCAATACGTGGTCGGGAGTCGGAAGCTGGTCAGACTAGGATGACCGATGCCTAACGGGGAAAAGCAGGGGACGATATATAAAATGAAATTCGCTAGACGGTTCCGGTCGATCGCAGTTCAAATGCCTCATGATCTTTCTATCGCGAGCGTGAGTCAGATGAAGAGATCTGGGCTGCTTTCCGTATTCTCGACATGTTCCATTCTGCTCCCGACTGACTTTTTTCTCTCCGCTCCCGCCGCGAGAGACCCCAAGGGCATGCGGGGCGGGGTCGAGAAATAGGGCCCCGGTCGGCCAAGCCCTAAGAAATCTACTCCAGCGTTCGCCCGTATTGCCTGAAATTTGGGAAACCCCGAGGAAACCCCACAGAAAACGGAAGGGAATCCGATCCGAACCCAAAAGCAAAAGTAGCTGGAGCTACGACGGAAGCCCGCAAGAGTTTCCGCCCTAAAAGTGTCCGGCCGCTGGACTCACGGTCGCAACGTTCCGCTCGATACACCGTCGGCGTCGTTCCCCGGAATTAAACGGGCCATTACGAATCTGCATGCGACGTGCCGGCAGCTCTGAACAGTCGACTCCCCTTCGGTCAAAGTCTCCTGAGTCTAGATGGAATCGAAACGAAGCTCAATCAGTTCTTCGCGACTAAAACAATAATTCGATCCTGACCTATTTGGAAATCGTTCGGTGAGGAATCATCGCTAGACTCGACTGCACTATCCGGCTCGAGCAAGGCAGCGGGAATCCATGAATAGGGATTGCCGGTACCGCAATCGTTGAGAAAAGTGATCGCGACTCCATGGCCGCAGAGTCGACCCATGTCAGCAAAAGTCATACCTTCATACAAGGTTTCCTCTCAATTATGTAATGCTAGCTCGGCCGACGAGAAGAGCCGATCTGTGCCCGGGTCGGCGGACTTCGACGGCGGTTTCAGTCATGCGTGAGTGGTCGGAGCTCGCCGCCCGTCCGCTAGAGCGCTCGAATT